>NC_142115.1:38247500-38287500 GCF_056152115.1 Neolamprologus brichardi
GCCGAGCTGACGCGGGAAGTGGAGTCCCGCAGGAGAGAGGCCGAGTCGCGTCTCCGAGAGAAAAGCCGGCAGCAAACAGAGCTGCAGGTCAGGGAGCACCACAGTATGCTGATGTGTGAGGAGGAAGAGGAGCTGATACCTCACTCTGGGTCAGCTGACCCTGAACAGGTCGGACAATGGGTGGATGCTCATGATGGTCTATGGTTTATGTGCAGGAGGTGCAGGAGGAGCTAAGCAGGAGGAGGGAAGAGAGGAGGAGCCTGCAGGAGCAATGTAAACACCTGGAGGCCAGGCGGAAGCACGCCGACAGGTACGACCCGTCTGAGTGCTCGGAGACATGTGATTGGTAGAAACACGTTAAACCATGTCTGTGTGTGCCAGGTGTCTGTGGGCGGTGCAGGTGGAGCTCGCTAAACAGAAGGAGAAACACAGCCACAACCAACTCCTTCAACAGGAAGTGATGAGGGAAACAACAGCCAATCAGCACCACCTAAACAGTATGAGCTCATCCTGTCAACCTATCTCTAATAATCAGCTATGTACCACAGGCCTTCAAGCTCGCTGTAGTTAAACCTTTACTCAAAAAGCCATCTCTAGACCCAGCAGTCTTAGCTAATTATAGGCCAATCTCCAACCTTCCTTTATATCAAACATCCTTGAAAGAGTAGTTGTCAAACAGCTAACAGATCATCTGCAGAGGAATGGTTTATTTGAAGAGTTTCAGTCAGGTTTCAGAGCTCATCACAGCACAGAAACAGCTTTAGTGAAGGTTACAAATGATCTTCTTATGGCCTCTGACAGTGGACTCATCTCTGTGCTTGTCCTGCTAGACCTCAGTGCAGCATTCGATACTGTCGACCATAATATCCTATTAGAGCGATTAGAACATGCTGTAGGTATTACAGGTGTTGCACTGCAGTGGTTTGTATCATATCTATCTAACAGACTCCAGTTTGTGCATGTAAATGGAGAGTCCTCTTCACGCACTGAGGTTAATTATGGAGTTCCACAGGGTTCAGTGCTAGGACCAATTCTGTTTACATTATACATGCTTCCCCTAGGCAGCGTCATTAGAAGACATAGCATACATTTACACTGCTATGCAGATGACACCCAGCTCTATCTGTCCATGAAGCCAGATAACACACACCAATGAGTTAAACTGCAGGAATGTCTTAAAGACATAAAGACCTGGATGGCCACTAACTTTCTGCTTCTTAACTCAGATAAAACTTTGCAGATGGCTGCCGTTGCTCGCTGTCCTCCTCAACTCTGCGTTTTTCTTATGCTGGTTATGTTATTTCTTAGTTTATTTTCAACCTGTGATGCTTTTATCACCTACGGCAGACAAACTCTCCTGGACATTCGACAGAACTCGCAATCCGGACCTTCACAAACCAACTTTTTTGTGAATCGTGGTGACTCAACTTGGCTACCCGGGAAGAAGAATCACTGGAGAAAAACGGGAAAAAGAGCCGGGATTCTGGTCAGGCTGAGGAAAAGACAACATTGCACCCTGCTTCCCAGCATTCTTCTAGCTAAGGTCCAGTCCTTGGAAAACAAACTGGATGAACTAAGGGCCAGGATAACTTTCCAAAGGGACAGTATGTACTGCAACGTCTGAGGAGCTCTCCATTCACCACCAGGACAGAACAAAGGACTCGGGTAATGTAGGGGAGGTGGTGTGTGCGTAATGACCAACAAACGGTGGTGTACTGATTTTGAACACCTTATGATCAGATGCAGACCATTTTATCTGCCCAGGGAGTTTACAGCACTATTCTGTACCACTGTTTACATTCCCCCCCCCACGCTGAAACCACACGGGCACTGGACGAACTGTTTGACATTATCGACCGGCAGGAAACGTTACACCCGGAGGCTGCTTTTATCGTGGCTGGTGACTTTAATAAAGCCGACATGAAGAAAGTTCTGTTGAAGTTTTACCAGCACGTAAACTTTCCAACACGTGGTGATAACATCTTAGACCATGTTTACACTCCATACGCACATGCCTGCAAAGCCCGCCCCCGACCGGCCTTCGGCAAATCAGATCACTCCTCGGTTCTGCTGTTGCCAGCCTATAGGCAGAAGCTGAAAAGCGACCAGCCCATGACGCGTAACGGACTTTATTCATAAATGCATCAATGACGCCGTACCGCGGCACTTGTACAAACTAACCCCAACCAAAAGCTGTGGGTTAACGGAGAGGTCCGCGCAGCGCTCAGAGGACTGCAGCCTTTAAATCCGGAGACCCAGGTGAATACAAAACATCCCGGTATCCACTCAGGAAAGCAACAAAGACGGCAAAGGGACAGTACAAAGGAAAGGTGGAACTCTGCTACAGCTACTCCAACACCAGGAGCATGTGGAGCGGTCTGAAGACCATCACAGACTACAAGGGAAACAGCAGCAGAGTGAGGGACGCAACTGCTTCTCTACCCGATGAGCTCAACACCTTCTATGCACACTTTGATAAACGTATATCTCAGGAGCTTTTGCAGGAAGAGGAGAGCTGCCCTCTTCAGATATCTCAGGCAGTCGTGTGTAAATACTTCAGGAAAGTAAACACTGAAAGCTCCTGGACAACACTCCAGGTCGTGTTTCCAAAGCCCAGGAGCTGGCAGATGTCTTCACAGACATTTTTAGACCACCATCATCCCTGTCCGTAAGAAAACTAATGTGAGCTGCCTAATGACTGTCGCCCAGTAGCACTCACCTCCATTGCCATGAAGTGCTTTGAGCACATAGTCAAAGCTCACATCCTTACTCCCTGCTTCACTTGATGCGCTCCAGTTTGCCTACAGGCCCAACAGATCTACAGACGATGCAGTAGCAGTTGCACTTCATGCTGCCCTCTCTCACCTGGACCAGAAAATCACATATGTGCGGATGCTGTTCACAGACTATAGCTCCGCCTTCAACACCATCATACCATCCAGACTCGTTATGAAACTCCGTGACCTGAACTTTAGCTCCTCCCTGTGCAGCTGGATCCTGGACTTCCTGACAGACATCACCTCATCCACACTCACACTCAGCACAGGTGCCCCCCAGGGATGTGTGCTCAGCCCCCTGTTGTACACCCTGTTCACCCACGACTGTACAGCAACACACAGCTCCAACACCATCATCAAATTTGCAGACGACACCACCATCATCGGCTGCATTTCTGATGGAGATGAGACGGCATGCAGGGCAGAGGTGAGAGCCCTGACATCACGGTGCAGCGACAACAACCTGCTGCTTAACGTCAGCAAATCCAAGGAGCTCATCGTGGATTACAGGAGACTGCAGAGAGGAGGCCACACCCCCATCCACATCGAAGGAGCAGAGGTGGAGAGAGTCAGCTGCTTCAGATTCCTGGGCATCAACATAAGTGAGGATCTGAGCTGCTCACAAATGGTAAATGGACTGGTTCTTATATAGAGCTTTTCTACTCTGTCCGAGCACTCAAAGCGCTCTATACAGCTAATTCATTCACCCAATCACACAAGCACTTCTAAGCTTAAGTATCTAACATTCATACACATTCACACTCCGATGGATGCATCGGAGAGCAACATGGGGTTAGTATCTTGCCCAGGGATATTTGGCATGCAGACTGGAGCAGCCTGGGATTGAACCACCGACCTTCTGGTTAGTGGCTGATCCGCTCTGCCACCTGAGCTACAGCCACCTGCAAGATAGCGGCTCTTCCTCCTGCGGCGCCTGAGAAGATTCAGCATGAACCTCAGAATACTTACAAACTTCTATCGATGCCCCATTGAGAGTATTCTGACTGGCTGCATCACCACCTGGTACAGCAGCTGTAACGCTCTGGACTGCAAAGCTCTGCAGAGGGCGGTGAGATTAGCGCATCACCAGGACTGAACTGGCAGCCATGCAGGATCTCTGCAGACAGCGCTGCATGAGGAAGACACAGCAGATCCTCTCTGATCCCAGCCACAGACTTTTCTCACTCCTGCCGTCCGGCAGGCGGTTCAGGAGCATCCAGGCCTGCACTATTCAATTCAATTCAATTCAATTTTATTTATATAGCGCCAAATCACAACAAATGTCGCCTCAAGGCGCTTCATAGATACAGAGAAAAGCCCAACAATCATATGACCCCCTATGAGCAAGCACTTTGGCGACAGTGGGAAGGAAAAACTCCCTTTTAACAGGAAGAAACCTCCGGCAGAACCAGGCTCAGGGAGGGGCGGCCATCTGCTGCGACCGGTTGGGGTGAGAGAAGGAAGACAGGATAAAGACATGCTGTGGAAGAGAGACAGAGATTAATAACAGATACGATTCAATACAGAGAGGTCTGTTAATACATAGTGAGTGAGAAAGGTGACTGGAAAGGAAAAACTCAATGCATCATGGGAATCCCCCGGCAGCCTACATCTATTGCAGCATAACTAAGGGAGGATTCAGGGTCACCTGGTCCAGCCCTAACTATATGCTTTAGCAAAAAGGAAAGTTTTAAGCCTAATCTTAAAAGTAGAGATAGTGTCTGTCTCCCGAATCCAAACTGGAAGCTGGTTCCACAGAAGAGGGGCCTGAAAACTGAAGGCTCTCCCTCCCATTCTACTTTTAAATACTCTAGGAACAACAAGTAGGCCTGCAGAGCGAGAGCGAAGTGCTCTAATAGGGTGATATGGTACTACAAGGTCATTAAGATAAGATGGGGCCTGATTATTTAAGACCTTGTATGTGAGGAGCAGGATTTTGAATTCAATTCTGGATTTAACAGGAAGCCAATGAAGGGAAGCCAAAACAGGAGAAATATGCTCTCTCTTTCTAGTCCCTGTCAGTACTCTTGCTGCAGCATTTTGGATTAACTGAAGGCTTTTCAGGGAGTTTTTTGGACATCCTGATAATAATGAATTGCAGTAGTCCAGCCTGGAAGTAATAAATGCATGAACTAGTTTTTCAGCGTCACTCTGAGACAGGATATTTCTAATTTTAGAGATGTTGCGCAAATGGAAGAACGCAGTCTTACATATTTGTTTAATATGTGCGTTGAAGGACATATCCTGGTCAAAAATGACTCCAAGGTTCCTCACAGTGTTACTGGAGGCCAAGGTAATGCCATCCAGAGTAAGAATCTGGTTAGATACCAAATTTCTAAGCTTTTCAGCGCCGAGTACAATGACCTCAGTTTTATCTGAGTTGAGAAGCAGAAAGTTAGTGGCCATCCAAGTCTTTATGTCTTTAAGACATTCCTGCAGTTTAACTAATTGGTGTGTGTTATCTGGCTTCATGGACAGATAGAGCTGGGTGTCATCTGCATAGCAGTGAAAATGTATGCTATGTCTTCTAATGATGCTGCCTAGGGGAAGCATGTATAATGTAAACAGAATTGGTCCTAGCACTGAACCCTGTGGAACTCCATAATTAACCTCAGTGTGTGAAGAGGACTCTCCATTTACATGCACAAATTGGAGTCTATTAGATAGATATGATACAAACCACTGCAGTGCAATACCTGTAATACCTACAGCATGTTCTAATCGCTCTAACAGGATATTATGGTCAACAGTATCGAATGCTGCACTAAGGTCAAGAAGGACAAGCACAGAGATGAGTCCACTGTCAGAGGCCATAAGAAGATCATTTGTAACCTTCACTAAAGCTGTTTCTGTGCTGTGATGAGCTCTGAAACCTGACTGAAACTCTTCAAATAAACCATTCCTCTGCAGATGATCTGTTAGCTGTTTGACAACTACTCTTTCAAGGATTTTTGATATGAAAGGAAGGTTGGAGATTGGCCTATAATTAGCTAAGACTGCTGGGTCTAGAGATGGCTTTTTGAGTAAAGGTTTAACTGCAGCCACCTTGAAGGCCTGTGGTACATAGCCGATTATTAGAGATAGGTTGATCATATATAAGATCGAAGAATTAATCAATGGCAGAACTTCTTTGAGCAGTTTTGTAGGAATGGGGTCTAAAAGACACGTTGATGGTTTGGAGGAAGTAATTATTGACGTTAACTCAGAAAGATCGATTGGAGAAAAAGAGTCTAACTTAACATCAATGGTACTAAGAGTAGCTGTAGATAATATTACATCTGTGGGATGATTATTGGTAATTTTTTCTCTAATGATAAAAATTTTATTTGTGAAGAAGTTCATGAAGTCATCACTAGTTAACGTTAAAGGGATGGTTGGCTCAAAAGAGCTCTGGCTTTTTGTCAGCCTGGCTACAGTGCTGAAGAGAAACCTGGGGTTGTTCTTATTTTCTTCAATCAGTGACGAATAGTAAGCTGTTCTGGCTTTGCGGAGGGCTTTCTTATAAAGCAACAAACTATTTCTCCAGGCTAAATGATGATCCTCTAAATTTGTGACACGCCATTTCCTCTCCAGATTTCGAGTCGTCTGCTTGAGGGTACGTGTTTGAGAATTATACCACGGGGTCATGTACTTCTGATTAGAGACCTTAGTTTTCACTGGAGCTACAGTATCCAGAGTCGTACGTAGTGAGGAGGTGAAATTATTAACAAGATAATCGACCTCTGTTGGGGTAGCGTTCAGATAGCTGCTCTGCTCTGTGTTGGTACAGGGCATTGACGATGATAACAGTGGCTGGATTATATTCTTAAACTTAGTTACAGCGCTTTCAGAAAGACATCTACTTTGATAAAGTCCACTCTCCACTGCTGCGTAATCAATTATTGTAAATGTAAATTTTATCAAGAAATGATCAGACAGGAGAGGGTTTTCAGGAAACACTGTTAAATGTTCAGTTTCTATGCCATATGTTAAAACCAGATCTAGAGTGTGATTAAAGTGGTGGGTGGGTTCTTTTACATTTTGAGAGAAACCAATTGAGTCTAACAACAGATTAAATGTCATGTTGAGGCTGTCATTTTTAGCATCTACATGGATGTTAAAATCACCCACAATAATTATTTTATCTGAGCTCAGAACTAAATCAGATATAAAGTCTGAGAAATCAGACAGAAACTCTGTGTAAGGCCCAGGTGGACGATAGATGATAACAAGTAAGACTGGTTTCTGAGTTTCACAGCTGGGGTGGATAATGTTAAGCATCAGGCTTTCAAATGAATTAAAAGTCTGTCTTGGTCTTTCATTAATTAATAGACTGGTGTGAAAAATTGCTGCCACACCGCCCCCTCGACCTGTGCTTCGAGATTTCTGGTAGTTAGAATGACTCGGGGGTGTTGATTCATTTAAGCTAACATAATCATCCTGCTGCAACCAGGTTTCTGTAAGGCAGAGTAAATCAATTTGTTGATCATTTATTAAGTCATGTACTAACAGAGACTTGGAGGAGAGAGACCTAATATTTAATAATCCACATTTCACTGTTTTACTCTTTGGTTCAGATGTGGATACTGTATTGTTCTTTCTTTGTAAATGTTTAAGTTGTTTGTTGCTGGCTTTTAGTTTGTTTTTTGTCTTTTTGGAAGCAGACACAGTCTCTATGGAGATGGGTTTTTGGGGGGGTAGCAGGAGGAGAGAAGCTGCAGAGAGGCGTGTAAGACTGCAACTCTGCTTCCTGGTCCCAACTCTGGATAGTCATGTTTTGAGGGGTTTAATAAATTTGTCCATATTTCTAGAAATGAGAGCTGCTCCATCCAAAGTGGGATGGATGCCATCTCTCCTAACAAGACCAGGTTTCCTCCAGAAGGTTTGCCAATTATCTATGAAGCCCACATCGTTTCTGGGACACCACTCAGACAGCCAGCAATTTAAGGAGAACATGCGGCTAAACATGTCACTCCTGGTCTGATTGGGGAGGGGACCAGAGAAAACTACAGAGTCCGACATTGTTTTGGCAAAGTTGCACACCGATTCAATATTGATTTTAGTGACCTCCGATTGGCGTAACCGGGTGTCATTACTGCCGACGTGAATTATGATTTTATTGAATTTACGTTTACCCTTAGCCAGCAGTTTTAAATTTCCTTCAATGTCGCCTGCTCTGGCCCCTGGAAGACAATTGACTATGGTTGCCGGTGTCTCTAGCTTCACATGTCTGAGAACAGAATCACCAATTACCAGAGTTTGACCCCCAGCGGGTGTGTCGCCGAGTGGGGAAAAACGGTTAGACACATGAACGGGTTGGTGGTGTACCTGGGGCTTCTGTTTAGGACTACGCTTCCTCCTCACCGTTACCCAGCCTTTCCCCAGCTGCTTGGGGTCTGCCGGGGAACAGCTAGCGGGGCCTACGCTATCTTCGGCTGCACCAGCTACAGGGGCCTGGCTAGCTAAGGGTGAGTGCAAGGTGCGAAGCCGAGTCTCCAGATCAGTAATCCTGGCCTCCAGAGCTGCAAATATGCTACATTTGTTACAGATATCATTACTGCTAAAGGAGGCCGAGGAGTAACTAAACATCTGACACAATGAGCAAGAAAGTGCAGAAGGGACAGGTGAAGTAGCCATGGTGCTAACGGGTCGGCTACGAGCTAAGCTAGCGAAACAGTACAGAGACAGTGAGTGACAGTGAGTGAATACTTTGGCTATAAATTAGGTAGTGAGTACACAGAAAGTGTGCTTCGGATGAAGCACGTGAAGATTATACTGTGAAAAAAAGAATGTATTTAGAAGTTGTTAATTAAACTGCTAAGCAAATAAGCTACTCAGAAACACCACTGTGTTTGAGCAGGAACAGGAAGTGATACTATACCACAGAGCGAGCGAACACCAAGTGACAGCGCCACCGACAGGAAAAGCAGTGGAGCCCACGTCAGCCATGACGTGGGCTCCACTGTCACTACCAGACACAGGGACAGTTTTTACCTACAAGCCATCAGACCTTTGAACTGCTGACATCCCATACACACCACTACACACTCTGCACACTGTCACTTCAACAAATGCTACTTAAATGCTCGTTGCACAACTTTGTACAACCTGCAGATACTCTTGCACAAACTTGTAAATACCAACTAAATTCTCTAATATTTAATACTTTTTTCTTCTTCTTTTTATTGTTATTATTATCATTTTATTACTACCACTGCTATCTTCTGTTATTTTCTTCTTAATATAACTGCACACTCTCTATATGCTCATGTAAAGCTGAGGAGCACGAGCCAAAGAATTTCATTATGGATAAATGTGGCTGCACTGTTTATCTGTACATGACAATAAAACTTGAAACTTGGTCATTGTACTCGGCCCTGAAAAGCTTAGAAATATGGTATCTAACCAGATTTTTACTCTGGATGGCATTACCTTGGCCTCCAGTAACACTGAGAGGAACCTTGGAGTCATTTTTGACCAGGATATGTCCTTCAATGCACATATTAAACAAATATGTAAGACTGCTTTCTTCCATTTGTGCAACATCTCTAAAGTTAGAAATATCCTGTCTCAGAGTGACGCTGAAAAACTAGTTCATGCATTTATTACTTCCAGGCTGGACGACTGTAATTCATTATTATCAGGAAGTCCAAAAAACTCCCTGAAAAGCCTTCAGTTAATCCAAAATGCTGCAGCAAGAGTCCTGACAGGGACTAGAAAGAGAGCAGATTTCTCCTGTTTTGGCTTCCTGTTAAATCCAGAATCCAAAATCCTGCTCCTCACATACAAGGTCTTAAATAATCAGGCCCCATCTTATCTTAATGACCTTGTAGTACCATATCACCCTATTAGAGCACTTCGCTCTCGCTCTGCAGGCCTACTTGTTGTTCCTAGAGTATTTAAAAGTAGAATGGGAGGCAGAGCCTTCAGTTTTCAGGCCCCTCTTCTGTGGAACCAGCTTCCAGTTTGGATTCAGGAGACAGACACTATCTCTACTTTCAAGATTAGGCTTCAAACTTTCCTTTTTGCTAAAGCATATAGTTAGGGCTGGACCAGGTGACCCTGAATCCTCCCTTAGTGATGCTGCAATAGATGTAGGCTGCCGGGGATTCTGACAGACTTCTCGTCTGGCAAACCAGACCCACACCCTGCAAGAGACTGTTCCTCTTTTTGCAGAGACAATTTTATAGTTGCAAGCAAACATGATTAACTTCTCACCTATAAATTAGTCGATCTACTTTGTGTGTGAGTGTCAGCATGAAATGCACTCAGTTTCACCTCTCGCCTCACCAGCTGAACCTTGTAACCTTTTCCACCAGACAGAAGGCCAGCACGTACACATTTAAGATTATAACAAGCATTCAAAAGCATTTCAGATTATAGATTCAACTCAACAGTTTAGAGTGGTTATAACTGCACCTGTAATAAAGGCTAATTGGGTACCAATATGTTTAAACATCTGAATACAACATCAATGCTGTAGATTATGTTATTAATGCAATGGTAATGATGATGATCATTAACAATAGCAGTAAAATATATCTCTAATCCTCACAGGTCACATGGTTGTTGGGTTTTTCTCTGTATCTATGAAGCGCCTTGAGGCGACGTTTGTTGTGATTTGGTGCTATATAAATAAAATTGAATTGACTTGAATTGAATGAAGAAGCTGCGGTGCTAACAACCTGGCTACAAGCTAAGCTAGCTATTCACACAAGACAGTGGCCCTTTCTCAATTCTCAAGTACGCGAGTACGTACTCGCCGAGAACGCGAGCACGGACTCGCGATTTGTACAATTGGAACACCAGCGTACTTGATGATGTCACAGGTCTGGAGTTTTTACTGCCGTCCTTAATTTAACTGTGAGTAATATGTTATGAAGCTTAACTTTAATCACAGCCAAACCGGTTTACTCAGGAACAAATAAAACACTGAAATAAACCAAACATTAACATTTAGAAGTGATCTAAGTGACTTATATATCATGTTTAACCTCAGTAGTGAAATCTCTATTAATAAAAATAGTGTATATGTACATACGTGTACATACCTTAATAAAAACAAGCAGGTGAGATGTTAGAACGCTTTTATTTTTATTGTAGTGGACGCTCAATACAATAGACAGCTGCTGGGGTTTGTTTAACCTGAGTAGTGAAAAGACCGCGGGGGGGTTGAAAACGATGTGCCGGGAGTCCGCTGTTCTCGCCGGCTGTAATAATCCTCGACCTCGCTGTCTGCTATGGAGCTGGCGGGTCACAGACGTCTCCGAAAACGTCGGAGCTCGTTTGGAAATATATGATATCTTGATAAATCGAGCAGATATTTGAAGTTTACACAGCTACATTCTCGCTTGAAAAGAACTTAAAAGTTTATTTTGTGACCCAGAAAGAGTAATATTTAAAAGTTTTTAGCCCCGCTCGTCCGCCATTGCCGCGTTTGAGTTTTGGACGAAATGCATTCTGGGATATTTAGCTGTACCAAGTCCACACAAGTCACCACCGATGCATGCTCGATAAAACGGGCGGAGCGAGAACACATCCGGGACTTTTTCGCGTTCTCGGCTTGATGCGTACTTCGAATTGGAACAGTACTTGGTCTCCGACTGATGACGTATCACGAGTACACGAGAACGCAAGTATGCACAAGTACGCACAAGTACGCATATTGAGAAAGGCCCAGTGACTGTGTGTGGACGAGTTTTCCCTCGTCAGCATTGTATCCTGAAGGTTAAACACACGCACAGATCCATGACACGTCCCACTGCCTTCACCTGTGAATGAGGATCAAACAGGCCTATGTCTTCTAGCAGAGGTCATTCAGGGGTCATTCAGGGGTCATTCAGTCAGAAGACAAAAACACAAAAAAGATTAAAAACAGTTCAATGAAACACAGGACCAAACCTCTGTCAATAATCTGGATAAATACAATAGGAGAAGATATTGATCCAATAAATTGAAATAAATGGGCAGATATCTTTATTCCGGTAACCAAGTCCTGCGTCCAAGCTCAGTGTGAGGAGGGATTACGACAGCAGGCTTTCAGAGCTCAGGTCTTCTGGTAAAGACTCCAACAGCTGAAGGGCTCAAGCAGGAGACCCACCAGTGGTTCTGGTGAGGAGGCAGGCAGAGGGAGCAGTCAGGAGGGTCTGACCTGAGCTTCATCAGCCTTCACGATGTAATGTAGGGAGCAGTGAGCCCATGAAGGACTTAAACTCTAATGAGTGGCACTGTTAGAGTGGTTTCTGCTCTGCAGGGAGCTGCTTTCCTTTGCTTTGAGCTGCTTCCATCATATCCTGCTGAAATCTCTGCAGCCTGTCACTGAAAAGATGGTGACAGGTTAACCTGATGATGTTGGACTCACAGAGTCCTCCAAAGGAAAACAGGCTGTGAACACACTCATGTTCAGACACACACACCAAGTCCCAGAGAAGCTAATCATCAACCCTCATTCATGCTGTTACCTGTGAAATCAGCATCTGAACCTGTGGTTTGTATCAAAGGAACAAACATAAAGCTGTCACTCATTAAACTGACTCACCTTTCTGCTTTAACTAATCTGTTCTCAGAAACTTGACTTTCTGCCCACACACAGGTGCTCACAGCAGGTGTGTCAGCTGGAAACTTTCCCACTCACAGAGAACACAGTGGGCTCTATGAGAGTGACCGCTGAGCTCCACCATGGAGGATGTGGACATCCAGAAATTATTTTATTGCTGCCATATAACCTGCATCATTATAATTGCATTAATAACATTCTTTACAGCATCATTCCATCTAATAATATTTCTGCATTAAACTTGTTTATTGAAGATGTTCATTTAAGGATCCTTATGTTAACTTTTATTACAGGTACGGCCAGAAGTATTTCATACATCTTGCAGAGTATTTGTGCTCATTCAGAGTTGTTGCTCAGTCTACAGAGGGTCTTAAGCTTTGTGAAGCGCAATGACTTCACAATCTATTGTGTTAAAGACTAGAGCATAGAAGGATAACTGCATACATGCTTACAATACACATATAATCTAGAAATGTGTCAGGCCTCATTTAGCTTCTAACTGCATTTTAGTCTACTTGGTAACAGATGACCGAGTCAACAACCAGCTGAAGGCTTGAAGTTATTGCCTTGCTTTGAAGGTGTTATAGAAATGAGAAGTTCTATGTCTGTTTATAGCATCTAAGATGTTCCATTTACTGTAACTAACGTCTTTAACCTATTTTTGCGCCATGGGGGGGCGGATACCTCACTGCTTTAAAAGTGTTCTCAACATGTATTTTTGTCAGAAGACATATGCTGATGTTTTCTCTCCTGTGTGTTAATAAACTCATCGTTTGACTGCACTCTTCTGAGCCTCCGTGGTTTGTGTCACTGCTCTACATTGATTGATTTCGCGGACCACAGCTGACCCCACCTGCTCCACCTCTGATGTCTGTTTGGTCCTGCAGTGATCAGATCGCTGAATATTATTCCTGTATATTAAAAAGGAATTCCAAATGTATAGTTCACTATGCAAGTATCTGTAATTAATGTGGTTTTTGTTGCTTTGCCCGGCTCAGAGAAAGGGAGATCCAGCTCTGCACCACCAAAACCAATCTGGTAGTTAGCCAGGACCCTGCAGACATACAGGGCAAAATACCTAAGTCTATGTTAGCTCTACTACAGCTAAACTTCTCAAGCACACAGCAGCTTGTTTTGAGTATATGTGTTTATACACCTCTCTGCGTTTTTTTCATTAGTTATTATTAATCTCTGGCTCGCGTCCATAGCGTGTCTTTGTCCTGTCTTCCTCCCCTCACCTGTTAAAAGGGAGTTTTTAACAAACAGGACTTCATGTTGGCATACTAACTGAAGTTTGTGTCAAGATGGATGATTTCTGTTGAATAATGAGTCATTAAAGCAGGAGGGTGGGTCAGATTACAAGGTTCAACTGGTGAGGCGAGAGGTGAAACTGAGTGCATTTCATGCTGACACTCACACACACAGTAGATCGACTAATTTATAGGTGAGAAGTTAATCATGTTTGCTTGCAACTATAAAATTGTCTCTGCAAAAAGAGGAACAGTCTCTTGCAGGGTGTGGGTCTGGTGTTCCAGACGAGAAGTCTGTCAGAATCCCCGGCAGCCTACATCTATTGCAGCATAACTAAGGGAGGATTCAGGGTCACCTGGTCCAGCCCTAACTATATGCTTTAGCAAAAAGGAAAGTTTGAAGCCTAATCTTGAAAGTAGAGATAGTGTCTGTCTCCCGAATCCAAACTGGAAGCTGGTTCCACAGAAGAGGGGCCTGAAAACTGAAGGCTCTCCCTCCCATTCTACTTTTAAATACTCTAGGAACAACAAGTAGGCCTGCAGAGCGAGAGCGAAGTGCTCTAATCTGTCCCTTCTGCACTTTCATGCTCAGTATGTCCGATTATTCCAAAATGGATTAAATTTATTTAATCTCCTCAAAGTCCTACAAACAACACCCCATAATGAAAAAATGAAATTCTATTAAAATTTTATTAAAATTCAAAAATGGAAATATAACATATATAAGATTTGGCTGCCTTTGCCATCAGACTCAAAGCTGTGCGTTTTGTTTCACCTGATCATCAGTAATATGTTTCTGCTGGCTAAGGGTAAACGTAAATTCAATAAAATCATAATTCACGTCGGCAGTAATGACACCCGGTTACGCCAATCGGAGGTCACTAAAATCAATATTGAATCGGTGTGCAACTTTGCCAAAACAATGTCGGACTCTGTAGTTTTCTCTGGTCCCCTCCCCAATCAGACCAGGAGTGACATGTTTAGCCGCATGTTCTCCTTAAATTGCTGGCTGTCTGAGTGGTGTCCCAGAAACGATGTGGGCTTCATAGATAATTGGCAAACCTTCTGGAGGAAACCTGGTCTTGTTAGGAGAGATGGCATCCATCCCACTTTGGATGGAGCAGCTCTCATTTCTAGAAATATGGACAAATTTATTAAACCCCTCAAAATATGACTATCCAGAGTTGGGACCAGGAAGCAGAGTTGCAGTCTTACACGCCTCTCTGCAGCTTCTCTCCTCCTGCTACCCCCCCAAAAACCCATCTCCATAGAGACTGTGTCTGCTTCCAAAAAGACAAAAAACAAACTAAAAACCAGCAACAAACAACTTAAACATTTACAAAGAAAGAACAATACAGTATCCACATCTGAACCAAAGAGTAAAACAGTGAAATGTGGATTATTAAATATTAGGTCTCTCTCCTCCAAGTCTCTGTTAGTACATGACTTAATAATTGATCAACAAATTGATTTACTCTGCCTTACAGAAACCTGGTTGCAGCAGGATGACTATGTTATTTTAAATGAATCAACACCCCCGAGTCATTCTAACTACCAGAAATCTCGAAGCACAGGTTGAGGGGGAGGTGTGACAGCAATTTTTCACACCAGTCTATTAATTAATGAAAGACCAAGACAGACTTTTAATTCATTTGAAAGCCTGATGCTTAGCATTGTCCACCCCAGCTGTGAAACTCAGAAACCAGTCTTACTTGTTATCATCTATCGTCCACCTGGGCCTTACACAGAGTTTCTGTCTGATTTCTCAGACTTTATATCTAATTTAGTTCTGAGCTCAGATAAAATAATTATTGTGGGTGATTTTAACATCCATGTTGAAGCTAAAAATGACAGCCTCAACATGGCATTTAATCTGTTGTTAGACTCAATTGGTTTCTCTCAAAATGTAAAAGAACCCACCCACCACTTTAATCACACTCTAGATCTTGTTTTAACATATGGCATAGAAACTGAACATTTAACAGTGTTTCCTGAAAACCCTCTCCTGTCTGATCATTTCTTGATAACATTTACATTTACAATAATTGATTACGCAGCAGTGGAGAGTGGACTTTATCAAAGTAGATGTCTTTCTGAAAGCGCTGTAACTAAGTTTAAGAATATAATCCAGCCACTGTTATCATCGTCAATGCCCTGTACCAACACAGAGCAGAGCAGCTATCTGAACGCTACCCCAACAGAGGTCGATTATCTTGTTAATAATTTCACCTCCTCACTACGTACGACTCTGGATACTGTAGCTCCAGTGAAAACTAAGGTCTCTAATCAGAAGTACCTGACTCCGTGGTATAATTCTCAAACACGTACCCTAAAGCAGATGACTCGTAATCTGGAGAGGAAATGGCGTGTCACAAATTTAGAGGATCATCATTTAGCCTGGAGAAATAGTTTGTTGCTTTATAAGAAAGCCCTCCGCAAAGCCAGAACAGCTTACTACTCATCACTGATTGAAGAAAATAAGAACAACCCCAGGTTTCTCTTCTGCACTGTAGCCAGGCTGACAAACAGTCAGAGCTCTTTTGAGCCAACCATCCCTTTAACGTTAACTAGTGATGACTTCATAAACTTCTTCACAAATAAAATTTTTATCATTAGAGAAAAAATTACCAATAATCATCCCACAGATGTAATATTATCTACAGCTACTCTTAGTACCATTGATGTTAAATTAGACTCTTTTTCTCCAATTGATCTTTCTGAGTTAACTTCAATAATTACTTCCTCCAAACCATCAACGTGTCTTTTAGACCCCATTCCTACAAAACTGCTCAAAGAAGTCCTGCCATTGATTAATTCTTCGATCTTATATATGATCAACCTATCTCTAATAATCGGCTATGTACCACAGGCCTTCAAGGTGGCTGCAGTTAAACCTTTACTCAAAAAGCATCTCTAGACCCAGCAGTCTTAGCTAATTATAGGCCAATCTCCAACCTTCCTTTCATATCAAACATCCTTGAAAGAGTAGTTGTCAAACAGCTAACAGATCATCTGCAGAGGAATGGTTTATTTGAAGAGTTTCAGTCAGGTTTCAGAGTTCATCACAGCACAGAAAGAGCTTTAGTGAAGGTTACAAATGATCTTCTTATGGCCTCTGACAGTGGACTCATCTCTGTGCTTGTCCTGCTAGACCTCAGTGCAGCATTCGATACTGTTGACCATAATATCCTATTAGAGCGATTAGAACATGCTGTAGGTATTACAGGTATTGCACTGCAGTGGTTTGTATCATATCTATCTAATAGACTCCAATTTGTGCATGTAAATGGAGAGTCCTCTTCACACACTGAGGTTAATTATGGAGTTCCACAGGGTTCAGTGCTAGGACCAATTCTGTTTACATTATACATGCTTCCCCTAGGCAGCATCATTAGAAGACATAGCATACATTTACACTGCTATGCAGATGACACCCAGCTCTATCTGTCCATGAAGCCAGATAACACACACCAATGAGTTAAACTGCAGGAATGTCTTAAAGACATAAAGACCTGGATGGCCAACTTTCTGCTTCTTAATTCAGATCAAACTTTGCAGATGGCTGCCGTTGCTCGCTGTCCTCCTGAACTCTGCATTTTTCTTATGCTAGTTATGTTATTTCTTAGTTTATTTTCAACCTGTGATGCTTTTATCACCTACGGCAGACAAACTCTCCTGGACATTCGACAAAACTCGCAATCCGGACCTTCACAAACCAACTTTTTTGTGAATCGTGGTGACTCAACTTGGCTACCCGGGAAGAAGAATCACTGGAGAAAAACGGGAAAAAGAGCTGGGATTCTGGTCAGGCTGAGGAAAAGACAACATTGCACCCTGCTTCCCAGCATTCTTCTTGCTAAGGTCCAGTCCTTGGAAAACAAACTGGATGAACTAAGGGCCAGGATAACTTTCCAAAGGGACAGTATGTACTGCAACGTCTGAGGAGCTCTCCATTCACCACCAGGACAGAACAAAGGACTCGGGTAATGTAGGGGAGGTGGTGTGTGCGTAATGACCAACAAACGGTGGTGCACTGATGTACAGATTTTGAACACCTTATGATCAGATGCAGACCCTTTCATCTGACCAGGGAGTTTACAGCAGTATTCTGTACCACTGTTTACATTCCCCCCCCCACGCTGAAACCACACGGGCACTGGACGAACTGTTTGACATTATCGACCGGCAGGAAACGTTACACCCGGAGGCTGCTTTTATCGTGGCTGGTGACTTTAATAAAGCCGACATGAAGAAAGTTCTGTTGAAGTTTTACCAGCACGTAAACTTTCCAACACGTGGTGATAACATCTTAGACCATGTTTACACTCCATACGCACATGCCTGCAAAGCCCGCCCCCGACCGGCCTTCGGCAAATCAGATCACTCCTCAGTTCTGCTGCTGCCAGCCTATAGGCAGAAGCTGAAAAGCGACCAGCCCATGACGCGTTCAGTTCAACGCTGGACCGACCAATCAGACAGCGCCCTGCGTCACTGCTTCAGCATCACAGACTGGGAAGTCTTCCAGACTGCTGCTGACAACAACATCAACAATTATGCTGAGTACGTAACAGACTTTATTCATAAATGCATCAATGACGCCGTACCGCGGCGCTTGTACAAACTTACCCCAACCAAAAGCCGTGGGTTAACGGAGAGGTCCGCGCAGCGCTCAGAGGACTGCAGCCTTTAAATCCGGAGACCCAGGTGAATACAAAACATCCCGGTATGCACTCAGGAAAGCAATAAAGACAGCCAAGGGACAGTACAAAGGAAAGGTGGAACTCTGCTACAGCTACTCCAACACCAGGAGCATGTGGAGCGGTCTGAAGACCATCACAGACTACAAGGGAAACAGCAGCAGAGTGAGGGAAGCAATTGCTTCTCTACCCGATGAGCTCAACACCTTCTATGCACACTTTGATAAACATATATCTCAGGAGTTTTTGCAGGAAGAGGAGAGCTGCCCTCTTCAGATATCTCAGGCAGTCGTGTGTAAATACTTCAGGAAAGTAAACACTGTGAAAGCTCCTGGACAACACTCCAGGTCGTGTTTCCAAAGCCCAGGAGCTGGCAGATGTCTTCACAGACATTTTTAGACCACCATCATCCCTGTCCGTAAGAAAACTAATGTGAGCTGCCTAATGACTGTCGCCCAGTAGCACTCACCTCCATTGCCATGAAGTGCTTTGAGCACATAGTCAAAGCTCACATCCTTACTCCCTGCTTCACTTGATGCGCTCCAGTTTGCCTGCAGGCCCAACAGATCTACAGACGATGCAGTAGCAGTTGCACTTCACGCTGCCCTCTGTCACCTGGACCAGAAAATCACATATGTGCGGATGCTGTTCACAGACTATAGCTTCGCCTTCAACACCATCATACCATCCAGACTCGTTATGAAACTCCGTGACCTGAACTTTAGCTCCTCCCTGTGCAGCTGGATCCTGGACTTCCTGACAGACATCACCTCATCCACACTCACACTCAGCACAGGTGCCCCCCAGGGATGTGTGCTCAGCCCCCTGCTGTACAGCCTGTTCACCCACGACTGTACAGCAACACACAGCTCCAACACCATCATCAAATTTGCAGACGACACCACCATCATCGGCTGCATTTCTGATGGAGATGAGACGGCATGCAGGGCAGAGGTGAGAGCCCTGACATCACGGTGCAGCGACAACAACCTGCTGCTTAACGTCAGCAAATCCAAGGAGCTCATCGTGGATTACAGGAGACTGCAGAGAGGAGGCCACACCCCCATCCACATCGAAGGAGCAGAGGTGGAGAGAGTCAGCTGCTTCAGATTCCTGGGCATCAACATAAGTGAGGATCTGAGCTGCTCACAAATGGTAAATGGACTGGTTCTTATATAGAGCTTTTCTACTCTGTCCGAGCACTCAAAGCGCTCTATACAGCTAATTCATTCACCCAATCACACAAGCACTTCTAAGCTTAAGTATCTAACATTCATACACATTCACACTCCGATGGATGCATCGGAGAGCAACATGGGGTTAGTATCTTGCCCAGGGATATTTGGCATGCAGACTGGAGCAGCCTGGGATTGAACCACCGACCTTCTGGTTAGTGGCTGATCCGCTCTGCCACCTGAGCTACAGCCACCTGCAAGATAGCGGCTCTTCCTCCTGCGGCGCCTGAGAAGATTCAGCATGAACCCAGAATACTTACAAACTTCTATCGATGCCCCATTGAGAGTATTCTGACTGGCTGCATCACCACCTGGTACAGCAGCTGTAACGCTCTGGACTGCAAAGCTCTGCAGAGCGCGGTGAGATTAGCGCATCACCAGGACTGAACTGGCAGCCATGCAGGATCTCTGCAGACAGCGCTGCATGAGGAAGACACAGCAGATCCTCTCTGACCCCAGCCACAGACTTTTCTCACTCCTGCCGTCCGGCAGGCGGTTCAGGAGCATCCAGGCCTGCACTACCAGACACAGGGACAGTTTTTACCCACAAGCCATCAGACCTTTGAACTGCTGACATCCCATACACACCACTACACACTCTGCACACTGTCACTTCAACAAATGCTACTTAAATGCTCGTTGCACAACTTTGTACAACCTGCAGATACTCTTGCACAAACTTGTAAATACCAATTAAATTCTCTAATATTTAATACTTTTTTCTTCTTCTTTTTATTGTTATTATTATCATTTTATTACTACCACTGCTATCTTCTGTTATTTTCTTCTTAATATAACTGCACACTCTCTATATGCTCATGTAAAGCTGAGGAGCACGAGCCAAAGAATTTCATTATGGATAAATGTGGCTGCACTGTTTATCTGTACATGACAATAAAACTTGAAACTTGGTCATTGTACTCGGCCCTGAAAAGCTTAGAAATATGGTATCTAACCAGATTCTTACTCTGGATGGCATTACCTTGGCCTCCAGTAACACTGAGAGGAACCTTGGAGTCATTTTTGACCAGGATATGTCCTTCAACGCACATATTAAACAAATATGTAAGACTGCGTTCTTCCATTTGCGCAACATCTCTAAAGTTAGAAATATCCTGTCTCAGAGTGACGCTGAAAAACTAGTTCATGCATTTATTACTTCCAGGCTGGACGACTGTAATTCATTATTATCAGGATGTCCAAAAAACTCCCTGAAAAGCCTTCAGTTAATCCAAAATGCTGCAGCAAGAGTCCTGACAGGGACTAGAAAGAGAGAGCAGATTTCTCCTGTTTTGGCTTCCTGTTAAATCCAGAATTCAAAATCCTGCTCCTCACATACAAGGTCTTAAATAATCAGGCCCCATCTTATCTTAATGACCTTGTAGTACCATATCACCCTATTAGAGCACTTCGCTCTCGCTCTGCAGGCCTACTTGTTGTTCCTAGAGTATTTAAAAGTAGAATGGGAGGCAGAGCCTTCAGTTTTCAGGCCCCTCTTCTGTGGAACCAGCTTCCAGTTTGGATTCAGGAGACAGACACTATCTCTACTTTCAAGATTAGGCTTCAAACTTTCCTTTTTGCTAAAGCATATAGTTAGGGCTGGACCAGGTGACCCTGAATCCTCCCTTAGTGATGCTGCAATAGATGTAGGCTGCCGGGGATTCTGACAGACTTCTCGTCTGGCAAACCAGACCCACACCCTGCAAGAGACTGTTCCTCTTTTTGCAGAGACAATTTTATAGTTGCAAGCAAACATGATTAACTTCTCACCTATAAATTAGTCGATCTACTGTGTGTGTGAGTGTCAGCATGAAATGCACTCAGTTTCACCTCTCGCCTCACCAGCTGAACCTTGTAACCTTTTCCACCAGACAGAATCAGCACGTACACATTTAAGATTATAACAAGCATTCAAAAGCATTTCAGATTATAGATTCAACTCAACAGTTAGGCTAATAAAGGCTAATTCGGTACCAATATGATACAACATCAATACTGTAAACTGTATTAATGCAATGGTAATGATGATGATCATTAACAATAGCAGTAAAATATATCTCTAATCCTCACAGGTCACATGGTTGTTGGGTTTTTCTCTGTATCTATGAAGCGCCTTGAGGCGACTGTTGTGATTTGGCGCTATATAAATAAAATTGAATTGACTTGAATTGAATGAAGAAGCTGCGGTGCTAACAACCTGGCTACAAGCTAAGCTAGCTATTCACACAAGACAGTGACTGTGTGGACGAGTTTTCCCTCGTCAGCATTGTATCCTGAAGGTTAAACACACGCACAGATCCATGACACGTCCCACTGCCTTCACCTGTGAATGAGGATCACACAGGCCTATGTCTTCTAGCAGAGGTCATTCAGGGGTCATTCAGGGGTCATTCAGGGGTCATTCAGTCAGAAGACAAAAACACAAAAAAGATTAAAAACAGTTCAATGAAACACAGGACCAAACCTCTGTCAATAATCTGGATAAATACAATAGGAGAAGATATAGATCCAATAAATTGAAATAAATGGGCAGATATCTTTATTCCGGTAACCAAGTCCTGCGTCCAAGCTCAGTGTGAGGAGGGATTACGACAGCAGGCTTTCAGAGCTCAGGTCTTCTGGTAAAGACTCCAACAGCTGAAGGGCTCAAGCAGGAGACCCACCAGTGGTTCTGGTGAGGAGGCAGGCAGAGGGAGCAGTCAGGAGGGTCTGACCTGAGCTTCATCAGCCTTCACGATGTAATGTAGGGAGCAGTGAGCCCATGAAGGACTTAAACTCTAATGAGTGGCACTGTTAGAGTGGTTTCTGCTCTGCAGGGAGCTGCTTTCCTTTGCTTTGAGCTGCTTCCATCATATCCTGCTGAAATCTCTGCAGCCTGTCACTGAAAAGATGGTGACAGGTTAACCTGATGATGTTGGACTCACAGAGTCCTCCAAAGGAAAACAGGCTGTGAACACACTCATGTTCAGACACACACACCAAGTCCCAGAGAAGCTAATCATCAACCCTCATTCATGCTGTTACCTGTGAAATCAGCATCTGAACCTGTGGTTTGTATCAAAGGAACAAACATAAAGCTGTCACTCATTAACCTGACTCACCTTTCTGCTTTAACTAATCTGTTCTCAGAAACTTGACTTTCTGCCCACACACAGATGCTCACAGCAGGTGTGTCAGCTGGAAACTTTCCCACTCACAGAGAACACAGTGGGCTCTATGAGAGTGAACGCTGAGCTCCACCATGGAGGATGTGGAGATCCAGAAATTATTTTATTGCTGCCATATAACCTGCACCATTATAATTGCATTAATAACATTCTTTACAGCATTATTCCATCTAATAATATTTCTGCATTAACGTTGTTTATTGAAGATGTTCATTTAAGGATCCTTATGTTAACTTTTATTACAGGTACGGCCAGAAGTATTTCAAATTTCAAATTTCAAATTTTCATTTGTCACATACACAGTACGATATGCAGTGAAATGCTTGGACAACTGCTCGTGACCTAAAGAAAAAAAGAGAAGGCTATGAATAAGATAGGAAATAAATATGAAAATAAAAAAGGGTAAATTTAACCAGGAAGGAATAAAATAAAATAAAATATAAAAATTAAGTTAAAAATGAGATAACTGTACAACACAAATTAGAATGAAGGGTAAATTTAACTGGGAAGAATAAGATAAAATATATAAATTAAAGTTGAAAATAAAATAACTGTACAGCAAAATACACAGTATAGAAATATATAAGAATGTATGAAGAAATATAAATATATATACACACAATAACAGCAGCTGTACAAGTTTTAACTGGAAATGAGGAATATAATGTCCAGTGTTGTGCAAATATGCTTAAAGTGGTTTAAGTGATGAAGTGAAAACAATGTCCAGAGTGTCCAGTGTGTGTAAGAACTATATGTGTGGGTCAGTACTGTGTGGTGGTGTGATTGAGAGACCGTATCGCCTGCGGGAAGAAGCTCCTCCTCAGTCTCTCTGTGTTGGTCTTCAGGGAGCAGAATCGCTTTCCTGACCTCAGCAGAGAGAACAGTCCGTTGTTGGGATGGCTGAGGTCCTTCACGATCTTCCTGGCCTTGGTCCAGCACCGCCTGCTGTAGATTGAGTGCAGGTCAGGGAGCTCTGAGCGGATGGTGCGCTCAGCTGATCACACAACCCTCTGTAGAGCTCGTCTGTCCTGCATGGTGCTGTTCCCGAACCAGGTTGAGATGTTTCCCGTCAGGATGCTCTCTATGGTGCAGGAGTAAAAGTTCCTGAGCACCTTGGGGGGCAGTCGGAAGTCTCTCAAGCGTCTGAGGTGGTAGAGACGCTGACAGGCCTTTTTCACCACGGTGTTGATGTGACAGGACCATGACAGGTCCTGCGTGATGTGAACTCCGAGGTATTTGAAGCTGTCCACTCTCTCCACTGGGCACTCGTTGATGACGGGGGTCAGGAAGTTCCTCTCCTGCTTAGTGCTGAAGTCCACTATCAGCTCCTTTGTCTTACTGACGTTTAGAAGGAGGTTGTTCCTCTGGCACCAGTTCTCCAGATTCCTAATCTCCTTCAGGTAGGCCGTCTCGTTGTTGTCAGAGATCAGGCCCACCACGACGGTGTCGTCAGCAAACTTGATGATGGTGGTGGAGCTGGTAGTGGCCACACAGTCATATGTGTACAGGGAGTACAGCAGGGGGCTCAGAACACACCCCTGGGGGGCTCCAGTGCTGAGAGTGGTGGAGGCTGAGACATGTCCATCCTTACTGCCTGTGGTCTGCCAGTTAGGAAGTTGGAGATCCACTGACACATAGATGAGCTGAGTCCCAGATGCTCCAGCTTGGTGGTGAGTGTGGAGGGAATTATGGTATTAAATGCAGAGCTGTAGTCTATGAAGAGCATTTTAACATAATTCCCCTTCTAGTGTCCAAGTGAGTGAGTGATGTGTGGAGGAGATGAGAGATGGCATCGTCTGTGGAACGATTTGGACGGTAAGCGAACTGTAGTGGGTCCAGTGTGTCTGGTAGTGAAGAAATGATGAAGTCTCTGACCAGGCGTTCAAAGCACTTCATCACTACTGAGGTGAGGGCTACAGGGCGATAGTCATTGAGAGAAGCAGGGTGGGGTTTCTTTGGGACAGGAACAATGATGGACTCTTTGAAGCATGTGGGGATCACCGACTGAGATAAAGAGATGTTGAATATCTCAGTGAACACAGGAGCTAGCTGGTATGCACAGTCTCTGAGGATACGACCTGGGATGCCGTCTGGTCCTGCTGCTTTCCTGGTGTTCACTCTCTTGAAGGCTCTCCTTACTTCATGCTCAGAGATGACGAGCACGTTTCCGGTGCTGGCAGTATCTTCCTGTCTGCAGCCATTAGCGCCGCTAGCACTAGCATCGTTGGAGTCCTTAGCTGCAGCCTCGAAGCGAGCATAGAAAGTGTTCAGCTCATCTGCCAGAGTCACGGCCGTGTTCGTCATACCGGTTGTTGGTGCTTTATAATCCGTTATTGTCCTTAGTCCCCGCCACAGGCTCCTAGAGTCACTGTGTTGGAGTTGTGACTCTAGTTTCCTCCCGTAGCGCTGCTTCGCCTCTTTCACTGCCTTCCGCACGTTATATTCATACACCTTGCATAGTATTTGTGCTCATTCAGAGTTTTTGCTCAGTCTACAATAATAATAATAGATTGGATTTATAAAGCGCTTTTCAAGGCACCCAAAGCGCTTTTCAATGCCACTATTCATTCACTCTCACATTCACACACTGGTGGAGGCTACAGTTGTAGCCACAGCTGCCCTGGGGCAGACTGACAGAGGCGAGGCTACCATATCGCGCCATCGGCCCCTCTGGCCATCACCAGTGAGACAGAGGGTCTTAAGCTTTGTGACTTCACAATCTATTGTGTTAAAGACTAGAGCATAGAAGGATAACTGCATACATGCTTACAATACACATATAATCTAGAAATGTGTCAGGCCTCATTTAGCTTCTAACTGCATTTTAGTCTACTTGGTAACAGATGACCGAGTCAACAACCAGCTGAAGGCTTGAAGTTATTGCCTTGCTTTGAAGGTGTTATAGAAATGAGAAGTTCTATGTCTGTTTATAGCATCTAAGATGTTCCATTTACTGTAACTAACGTCTTTAACCTATTTTTGCGCCATGGGGGGGCGGATACCTCACTGCTTTAAAAGTGTTCTCAACATGTATTTTTGTCAGAAGACATATGCTGATGTTTTCTCTCCTGTGTGTTAATAAACTCATCGTTTGACTGCACTCTTCTGAGCCTCCGTGGTTTGTGTCACTGCTCTACATTGATTGATTTCGCGGACCACAGCTGACCCCACCTGCTCCACCTCTGATGTCTGTTTGGTCCTGCAGTGATCAGATCGCTGAATATTATTCCTGTATATTAAAAAGGAATTCCAAATGTATAGTTCACTATGCAAGTATCTGTAATTAATGTGCTTTTTGTTGCTTTGCCCGGCTCAGAGAAAGGGAGATCCAGCTCTGCACCACCAAAACCAATCTGGTAGTTAGCCAGGACCCTGCAGACATACAGGGCAAAATACCTAAGTCTATGTTAGCTCTACTACAGCTAAACTTCTCAAGCACACAGCAGCTTGTTTTGAGTATATGCGTTTATACACCTCTCTGCGTTTTTTTCATTAGTTATTATTAATCTCTGGCTCGCGTCCATAGCGTGTCTTTGTCCTGTCTTCCTCCCCTCACCTGTTAAAAGGGAGTTTTTAACAAACAGGACTTCATGTTGGCATACTAACTGAAGTTTGTGTCAAGATGGATGATTTCTGTTGAATAATGAGTCATTAAAGCAGGAGGGTAGGTCAGATTACAAGGTTCAGCTGGTGAGGCGAGAGGTGAAACTGAGTGCATTTCATGCTGACACTCACACACAAAGTAGATCGACTAATTTATAGGTGAGAAGTTAATCATGTTTGCTTGCAACTATAAAATTGTCTCTGCAAAAAGAGGAACAGTCTCTTGCAGGGTGTGGGTCTGGTGTTCCAGACGAGAAGTCTGTCAGAATCCCCCATCAGCCTACGTCTATTGCAGCATCACTAAGGGAGGATTCAGGGTCACCTGGTCCAGCCCTAACTATATGCTTTAGCAAAAAGGAAAGTTTGAAGCCTAATCTTGAAAGTAGAGATAGTGTCTGTCTCCTGAATCCAAACTGGAAGCTGGTTCCACAGAAGAGGGGCCTGAAAACTGAAGGCTCTCCCTCCCATTCTACTTTTAAATACTCTAGGAACAACAAGTAGGCCTGCAGAGCGAGAGCGAAGTGCTCTAATCTGTCCCTTCTGCACTTTCATGCTCAGTATGTCCGATTATTCCAAAATGGATTAAATTTATTTAATCTCCTCAAAGTCCTACAAACAACACCCCATAATGAAAAAATGAAATTCTTGCAATTTTATTAAAATTCAAAAATGGAAATATAACATATATAAGATTTGGCTGCCTTTGCCATCAAAGCTGTGCGTTTTGTTTCACCTGATCATCAGTAATATGTTTCTACCTGACTGGAGTCCACCTGAGCTCAGTTCACTTGAATGGACACGGTTTGGACAGGGACGCTCCCGTCTATAGGTGACAGTCATCATGTCAGAGCACAAACTAGACCTTGAAGTCCAAGGAGTTGTGTGCAAACCTCTGAGACAGGATTGTACCGAGGCCCAGATGTGGGGGAGGGACCAGAAGAAAGGCTGATATTGGCTCTGATATGATTATTATCATATTATTAACAAGGAAGGACAGTTCTCACTGTTGAGTCGAGTGAACAGTTAGAGCAGGAGATATCGGTGTGATAAAGTTCCTAACTGTGCCAAACAAACTGGTACAGATTAAACGTGACACACAGTCTTCCCTCATCTTTGACCATATTATTGAAAGGATGCAAGAGCTCTCTGAGACGACTATGTGGATTTGCACAAACGTTCCACTTTCAGACTGAATGCTGTCATTGATCCGGGGTGAGGGATTAGCAGATCGCTGGTTAAAAGGAGCCACTCAGACCACTGAATGAATGCAGTTTACGTCTCTGTTCAGGAAAAGTACCATCAGGGGTAAAGACAGCAGAAAATCTGCTCAGTGATCAAAGAGGTTGTTAAAGTGAATTGTTAAATGTTGTCATTTTAATGTTACCACCTCCACATTGTTACAAACTCTGTTTGTCTGGGTTCTGTAGGCTGTAGTGTTTTATCACAAGCACACATGAAGGTTTGTTTGATGTTGCTTCCTACTTTTATGATTCTTTTGGTGAGCAGGAGGTCACACACACACACACACACACACACACACACACACACACACACACTCTTTTACGGTGGGAGGTGCTTTTGCTGTGATGTGTACTGTAATTGTCATGTCAATAAAAAGGTAACGAGGAAGCTGCTCTTTGAAGGATTTGGGCTGGAGACAGGTGATGAGCATTATGCTCCACCGCCTGGTTCTGACCAAACCTCTCCCTCGTTAGCGAGTAAAAAACGGTTGGAGATGTTCTGTTATGTGTTGTGTTCTTCATGAGGAAGAAGTCTCTAAACTATCGGGGCTTGTGGAAACACATGTAGCCGGTCTGGCCTAAAACTGTGATTGCTGTTAGTTCTCTGCGTTGTGTTGTGCAAATGACCAGAGGAGTCAGCTCTCACTTTGCCAGCTGGATGGATTTATTCTCCCAGAACTGTTTAAAATAAAAACAACAGTACAGCGACTTCACTTCACTGGACTTCTGCATGAACACCTTCAAGGGAGAGAGAAGGATAGCGGCCCACATGTGAAGCCACCTGCATGCTCCTATGCTCTCATCTGAGATTGGCTAACTAGCATGTTACAATAAAGCGCTGTACTCGACAGAAAAACTAATTCACACTAAAACATCGAACAGAACTGTGAGACAAAATGCACAAAGGGGACGAGCAGTGTTTGAATTACTTTTAGTTACTTTAACTGTGTTTATTCGCTCTGTAACTGAGAACACTAGCGTACGCTCACCTCTCCTCAGCGCGGCCTCTAGGCGACTGAGGAAAATAGCGCGCAGCTACAGGAAGTGACTTCATGGGAAGTCAAAGGTCACACAAACAAAATAAAAGCTCCCAAAATATAAATACAGAAAATAAACATATATAAATAAACACATATACATAACCAATACTGACAAAGCAAGATAACACTGCAGGATGGATCTTTGGTGAAATATAAATTATTTTTTAATACACCCGTTACACACAGACCCAACAGAGGTAATTCCACAGGATTCACATCAGGAGGTGAATGAATCTGCATGTGGTCAGAAATAAACCGTCCTGAGAATAAAGAGAGTCGATGTTCAGGCCCAGAGTAAAGATGTGAAACATCTTTGTAGCGAGTGGATCCTGAAACACGCCGGCTAAAACAAACAGATCCCATCAGACGGATGAATCTGGCTGCAGGTTCATCTGTAGCATCATCTGAGAATGAAAACCAGCCACGAGAAGAGCTTTGAGCCACGCTGCAGGTCACTGTGAATCAGCACAGATGGAAACATGAACACTCAGTAACATGATGCATTGATCTGCCTGATTCTTCTCTTCCTCCAGAATCTGTTTTCATCAACAGAAACACGA
This sequence comes from Neolamprologus brichardi, assembly GCF_056152115.1. Lineage (NCBI taxonomy): Eukaryota > Metazoa > Chordata > Actinopteri > Cichliformes > Cichlidae > Neolamprologus > Neolamprologus brichardi. The sequence goes on from NC_142115.1 coordinate 38,276,606, forward strand.
GTTCCTGCCACAAACTGGGAGGTGAGCGTGTCACCATGAAGTCCTGTTTCCACTCGTCCTCCTGGCAGTGGGCAGTAATCGCTCCGATGAGTTTCTCTAACGATCAGCTGACACAGGAGGAAACGTTCCCACAGAGAGCGCAGTGACGTCTATCTAAGCTGGAGACTCCTGAGAGTCATCAGGAAAAACATGTGACAGAAAATCAGCTGCAAAGAAAAAACATTTTTATATCTGAAGGATAAAAATCTGAACCGACTTGATCACAGATCATGGCTTTGATTCATAACACACATGCTACACATCACACATCCAAATCATTGGATCCAGATGTTCCAGGTGTATAAAACCAGCACCTAGGCATGCAGACTGCTTCTGCACAGGCAGGTTTCAGGACGAGACTCTGTGTCATTCACAGCTGCAGCAACAACAACAACAGTGACGACGATCTTGATGCTGCGGTGACCTTTCTGTCGAGGTGACTCCAGCTCCTCAGACCCAGCGTGCTACTAGGGAGAGCGTGATGAGGTAAATAATCCGACTGCCCTGCCAGCCAGAGTCGGATGCTTCAGGTTCCTGGGGATTAACATCAGTGAGGATCTGAGCTGAATAAGTCACATGGATGTGATCACAAAAGCAGCGAGACAGCGGCTCCTCTTTCCACGGAGGCTGAGGCGGTGTGTCCTGTCAGAATACTGACCAACTTCTACTAATGCACCATCGACATTATTCTGTCTGACTGTATCACGACCTGGTACGGCAGCTATAACGCTCTATGGAGGCTGGTCAGATCAGCACAGCGTATCTCCAGGTCCGAGCTGTCAGCCATCCAGGACCTCCACAGGCAGCGCTGCAGGAGGACGCCCAGAGGATCCTCTCTGGTCCCAGCACAGCCTCACACTCTTCATGTGATACAGGAGCGTCCACACCCACAGCAGCAGATTCAGGGACAGTTTCTACTTACAAGCCATCAGGACACTGACCTGCTGAAATATTGGACAGTTTATATCACACACTGTATATATCACTGACTCTGCACTACAGCGGCTACAATAATTTTAGTAATCTGTATTTATTTATCTTACTCTTTTTTTATATTTTTCATTTATATTTGTCTGATTTTTATCTGGATGTTACTGTAGTTTTGTGCGATTTAGTTGTTTTTTCTTTAACGTTGAGGAGGCTCTGAGCCAAATAAACACTGAAACGTCTTTAATGACTGTGTCTACTGATGTTTTTAAAGATGTTATATAAATGATCTTCTCTTGTATCGTGACCCAGAATGGCCTGACTCAAGAGGTCACAGTGGATTCTGTGGAACAGAGAAATAAAACCATTGGGTGTGTCAGTTTATTGGGTAGTTCAGTTGAGTTCATTATTTGCACATGTAATTCCAACTAAAAAAACACAGTGTTTTCATAATCCTGCTGCTCCTGTCGTGTATATAAAGGCAGGAGTTTCTGTCAGAGATCAGCAGCGTTCAGCCGTCCAGAAGACTTCATCCAGCCACACAGCGTCTCTGCACACTCGTAAGTCGCTCTGCATCCGTTTTATTTCATTCTGCTGTAAAATGCCACCCTGCAGCTGAGCCTCTAATTAACATGTTCTCATTGAAACAGTCATCTTCATGTTTTCCAGAATAGCATTTGATTCACAATACTTTTGTTTTATAGAGGTGCTGCAGGTATTATTAATGATGCCATTACAAATGTCCTGCAGAATTATTGTTATTAGTTAGTCTTTTAAGCCCATTGCTGATTTCTCTCCATTTTTGTCTCTGTGTGTTTCCTTTAACTTTGTTAATGCAGGAACTCAAAATGCCCGAGTACATCACTGAACTCCAAGTGTCTTGGAATCAAGAGGATGAGGAGTCTTTCAGTAAGGAAGGCTTCAGTAAAATTCCTGTTAATCTAAACCAAGAAGCTGGAGGAAACATCATCTACCTTTGGTACAAGAAAGGCATGGGCCCAGGAATCTCCACCATTCAATTTTCATTCAGCCAAGAGATGACCAGGGGCCTGCTCGAAGCAAGATATACAAAGATCGATAAAAACCTCAATGAGGGAGCAGGTGGAGACAAAATCTACCTGTGGTACTCCAAGTCTGACAGGAATGTTCCCATCGTGGACATTGATGCCACTGAAGATGCAAAAACTGAAGCTCAGAAGTTTAAAGACTGGGAGAGACTGGCCTGTGACCTGAACCGCACTGCTGGAGGAAACCTGATCTACCTGTTTGTGAAGAGGGAGAAACCAACCTACATCTCTGGGATCAAGGCCACTATTGACCGCAGTGGAGATGGGGACAACTTCAACAATGGCTACATCCGAGTGGATGAAAACACCAACAGGGGTGCAAAGGTGGAAGGTAGTCCTGCGCCTACCATCTTCCTCTGGTACCGCCTGAGCACTTACCCCAAGGATGCCTTCAGAGATCTGAAAGTCTCCACAAACCAGAGCGAATATGAAAAGTATAAAAAAGAGGGCTACCTGCTGGTGAACCAGGACCTGAACGAGGGGACCAGAGGAAACAACGTGTACCTGTGGTACATGAAAGACAACAGCAAAAACCCCATCAAGGCCGTCACTGTGATCACCAACCAAGAAGCTGTGGGGCCGTACCAGAATGCCAGGGTCAACGTCATCCAAGAGAGCCTCAACACCGGCAACAACGGTGTTCCCATTTATGTGTGTTTTCAGTGAGGGTAACCATGGTAACAGAGCTGAGCATGCTCACTGAGCAGAAAGATGTTTCTGTTAAAATGGTTTGATGATGGTTTTTCTTTCCTTTCTGTAATGATCTTCAATCACTGTGATCTCAGACCAGCGATCATTGATCCAATCAATCTGATTGATTAGCTCTGTATCACTTTATTCTGATGATTGTCTCTGTTTCAATAAAGTCTCTTTAGCATCTGAAATCTGTGTCGTGTGTCAAAGCTTCATATGACGCTTGTTAACAGAATAAAGTGAGCTGAGCAGGATCAATACATGACTTCATTTATCAGAAACCTGAGCTCACTGTGTGGACACTTTAATAACATCAGTATTATCTGTGGTAGCAGTAGTATTAATGGGTTTGTTGCAAAGCAGAAATCTCAGTAAATCCTATTGTACGGACAAAGTGAGATCCAGATTATTCATCAGGTTTGATACGTGTTATTATTTCTGCACACTTTGTGCTACAGTAACCAGCTGGGTGACGCTGAGCTCTTCCAGCCTGCGGGGCTGTTTAGTGCCAATATTTGTGGGACTTCTTCACAGTGAAGAATTCCTCTGTAACAAACACCTCACATAATAAAATCATTTCACGTGCTTAGAAAGACGACTGTACCTTCCTTTGAACAGTGGGGGGTGTAACTGGGCACAGATGTTTGATGAACCCTCACCTGATGTGACGGTCAGAGTTCTTCCTTTTTTCCATAATCAATCATTAACCGATACTAACTTATTTCATTAGTCAGAGGGTGGCTTGTCATTTCTGTTGTAGTTTTTTAGATTGGCCACTAGGGGGACATCCCGCGCTAAACAGGCACAGGGTTAGGCGAGTGAGACTGGCAGCTCCAGATAAAAAAGAGAAACTGGAGGCTGCTGTAGCTAGGCTAAACAAAATGTCAGCAGTGTGGAACAGCCAACTCCGGCAGAACTCACAAAACGACACAGCTTTGCGATCTCCCCAGCATGCAGAGTCTGATGTCGAGGCCTTCCCTATAGATGGTATGCTTTTAAAATTGTTTTAAAGCTGAATCACAATGTCATTGTCCTCTTATCTTCAAAACACCAGTTTATACTCCTGAATGTCATCTTGTTGTGATTTTTCTTCTGTCGATTCCAGAGACTCTGTGAGGCCACTATTACAAGGCAAGTTCGAAATTCTTGGAATTTCAGATTTTACATGGTATAAATGGTAAATGGCCTGTATTTGTACAGCGCTTTATTAGTCCCTAAGGACCCCAAAGTGCTTTACACATTCAGTCATCCACCCATTCACACATAATTCACACACTGGTGATGGCAGCTACATATACAAATATCAAATATATGTGACAGGCAAAAACTAGCAAACACTTTTAGCAGTTAGAACAACTTATACATGCAGAATGTTTCACCATCACTTATGGATATATTAGTTTTTCGCCTCTCACTGCTTAAGACATTAATCTTTCTAGAATTGTTCTTTGAAACAGATGCGACCTCACAAAAGATATTAGCTATGCTGTCAGACCGGAGCTGTTAATGAACTCCGTGAGGAGGTCAGAGCCATCCGCCATCCCTGCTGCAATGAATCGGTAGATGCTGGGGTACTGCCTCTGGATTTGCCCTTGCACAACATGGAGGAGCTAAACAATGCAGAGGCAGCTCTTCTATCACAAGAGGCCAATAAGGCAATGGTAAGTATATAAAGGTTATGTACACTTTGTAACTATAAAGTGTAATAGCTGTCAGATGTGATTTAAATACATAACAACGGCCTGTTGATTAAACACACAAGCACTTGCATACACATGTAAGACATGAGACACGCTAAATCGCTTAAAATGTGTCTATAGGTGAGACGCTTTGCCTTGATTGGAGGGACCACACTGGAGGTGCGAGTCCACCGTGTAATGGCTTATGCCATTACAAACGAGCTGGCCTCGGTACTCAACTGGGCAGGGAAAAAAACCAAGGACGAGACAGAGCAAAAAATGGCATTTAAAGATACAGCGCTGTGCAGATGCATATTTGGTAAGTTTTACGGTTTATTGTAGTTTTATGAGCCTAAAGTGAACAATAAAGGGATCAATTGATCTGCTGGGTGTGTTTCACATTTCCTATGTCCGGTTTTTGCTATATTACTTTGTCTTTCTTAATAACAAGACTTTCATGTCCGGTTAATCTGGAGATCTTTGGTCTTTGCCTTGTTTAATCCTCGGGTTGTAGTTGTACAGCCCGAGGACCCCATGTTTATTTTGTTTTAAAGGATACACGTTACACCATGCTAAGACTTATCACTTTTTCCGCTCATAGCTCTTTGGGAATCAAATGCGGCAGTTTGCAGATTTACGCCTGGTGACTAGATGGCCTGACGCAGCAGTTAGGGGCGAACTATGTCCGAGTTTGTCTTTGCACAAGCAGTGCAGAAATGGCTCCGATACGCCCCAGATCGTTTGGGTGGTGCAGGACGCACATCATGCATCCCCATCCCGGAGTAAAAATTACAAACTTCTGTGAAACGTATAAATGTAAACAGGAAACTGTCTTGTAATAAAGTATTTAGCAAACGAAACATGCCTATTGACCTTTTTTTGTTTATTTTTTTCTCTGTTACATCACATGCAATGCTTTCTTATTTTAGGATATTAATATTGACATGATACATTGTGAGACTTTTTTTTTTTTTATAAAGGGTGTCCAATTTGAGGAATAAGTACAATTATGTGTTTAGGTGGTTTAAGTATTGATGGAAACATGCAGTAGTTTAGTATTGGTTAAAATACCTATAAAGAGGTCGATTTCCAGTCATGATTTAACTGTTTTAATAAAAAGCAACTGCGAAAGAGGTGGAAAATCAACACCATAGCTCAACAGTGTTTCAATATCAGAATCTGACATTGTTTCAATGTCAACAGTATTAGAAAATATAACGTTGAATCAATGTCAGGTTTCAACATTGTTTCAACGTTAAAACCTGACGTTGTTTCAACGTTAAAAAAAGGTGCAAGAGTGACGTTAGGTCAACGTCACACCTCAACGTTGATTCAATGACATCGCCTGATATTGACTCAACATTGTTTCAATGTTTCCTTGCTATCTGGGTAAGGAGCTTGGAAAGAAAAGCGTCTGGACTTCTTTAAGTTGCTCGAAGATGTTTCATTCGAGAAGCTTCTTCAGTTCCAGGGTCACGCGGTGGAGAGTCCCAGATTAAAGCTTTGTGGGAGTAACCCACCCAGAGGGACAAAAGGACCCCCTAATGATCCTCTACCTAATCACATCAGCCAAGGTGTGAAAACAGGTGTGGGTCACAATCAGCCAGGGTTTGGGGTGAGCTCATTGTGAAACCTGGCCCCACCCTATCATCTCTTTTTCCTCTGTGAACGGACTGAGTGGACCATTTTGCATTAGTGTTCTGCTAATGTGTGCCGATTGGTTGTTTGGGACAGGATGTCCCTTGATGGCGCCCGTGAGACAGACGTCAGGAGGTTGTGGTGGCTGCAAGTGATGCAATCAGGAGGCAGCTGCTCGCCCCAAATCAACATGGAGGGCACTGTGATAAACTATAACACCTACAGCAACATGAGCGTGTCTGTGGAGACCAAACACTTTGTGTATCAGCTCTTTATTTTGGGGGGCACTGCCTCACTGCTGCCTCTGCTGGACACCAGAGGAACTGCAGCTCTGAGCACGCCATGCAGCTGCACGCACGGGGCGATCCGTGCTAACTCGCTAACGGAGATTTGCCGTGTTAATGCGGTTATGGCGTTAACGCCATTTTAACACTCACAGCACTATTTTTAATTTTGGGGGTTGTCTGATTTTGGGGTTTTCTCCGTATTATTCTCATTGGGTGCAGCTCGGTGCACGGTCACCCGTCTGACTGACGCCTACTGTCATCGTCCTGCTGGTGACTTTGAAACACTGAGGTCATGGATGACCTCTGTGACCCCGAGGTGCTTACATCAGGGCTGAAGGATGAAGAGATCCTTAGCCCGAGTCATCAGAGTAAAACCAGCTGCAGTGCACCATGGGTAGTCTGCTGGTTCCGGGTTTATGAGGAGCGATCACACTACACCCGTCCGTATGTGACGACTCCTAATCTATGAGCTTTTCCCTTTAGTGTCACAGACACTGATTAGCCCGGGTCAAAGGTCAGCTGTTTTAATGAAAGCCTGCAGTAGGGGGGGGGGGGGTCTAGAGATTTTGACTATGCCGCTCTACCGCGATAGCGCATGTTGATGGTGTCATCAAGCTGCGCCTGATTTGGTCGAAAGTAGGGCAGGGCGATAGGACCAAAAATATTTATCTCGATATCGATTTGAAAATTGGCGATAACGATATAACTGATGATATAATTGATGCGAGACAAAAGGCAACTCCACAACTTTGCTAGCGCAAAAAAACCATCCATTTATTTTCACTTAAACAAGCAGCTGTTTTATGTGCATTAAAGCTATATAAACATTTAACAGTGCAAATGCAAATTCCTTGCTGAAAGTTTAACCAAAAGGCATCTCCAGTAGAAATGTGCTGACATATCCTGAGCATAACCACGTATAATATCCACACAAGTTAAAAAGAGCTGCTTTGCAATATTAAACTGCAGTGTGCCAAATAAAAAAGTCAAACACATATTTTTCAGACCATAAGGTGCACGGGATTATAAGACACAAGAAACAAAGCAGTCAGAGAAATCAAACTTTATTCAACTCGTTCTTCTTGCTTCCTCCACTTCTGTACCATTGATTCATTAATGCTGTATTCTATCACAGCTGCTCTATTCCCATGTTGTTGCAGTATATTAATGACTAACCTCGTATTGTGGATGGATTATCTCAGTTGTTCTCCTGACTGAAGTTTGGTCCGTTTACAGCATCCTGCCATGTGATTGCATTTGTCTCTAACCACCAGAATCCCTCACGTTAACTTTTATCGTGTGGAATAAAGTTAGCGTTCATCCTCCAGCTTCACTGTGCTAATGTTATGCTAACATAGCTGTGTTGCTAGCGATCACGTAGCACAACATTATATAGCAGCTAGCCCAACTTCAGTAACCCTACAAACGTCACTGCTGTTTAGTTTTCTGTCTTCATTTATGTTGAAGTGACAGCAGAGCTGTATGTTTGAGTTTTTCAGAAATCTCTCAGTCAGAACATGCTATATCATGTTTAGGTGGAAGCTAGCGAGCTAACTTCCTGCTAACTTCTAACTCTGTTAAATGTAATAAATCCTGTTTTCATGGATTTTTAACTCTTAGTGTTCGTTTGACTTTGGAACCTGAAGGGGACGGAGTTTAGGACCCAGATTACTCCGCGAGGCTCCTGACTACGGTAGCTGTAATGTTCCAACGATCCATCAGGCGGTGCGGCTTCGTAGCTTAGCAAAGTCGCACTAAAACATTTTTGTCACATTTTTTAGCGCCGTGTACATAAAATCGGTTCGAGGTCAGTAAGCACAACCAGAATTCATACATAAGGCGCACTCTCGATTTTTGAGACAATTCAAGGATTTTAAGTGTGTAAAATACGTTATACAGAAGAAAAGAATATATCGTATATATATCGTTACTGCACACGCTTCAAATTACACCGTGATATGGATCTTAGGCCATATCGCTCAGCCCTACTCTGCAGCAGGTCGTGTGCCGTCGCGCCATGATCAGAGTGATGCGATATCGGCGCTCCGATCGCGTTTCTCTAACATCATCACAGATCTGTGTCCATCTACAGAGACGAGGATGAAAACAGTCGGCCATGTTTGGTTTTCTCCGCGGAGCCGTTCACGCCCCACGATGATGTTTATTAATCACACGGTTATGAAACAATAACCTGAAGCTGCAGAGCGCCGCGTCACAGTCGCACACACGTGAGAGTTCCCAGAGTTCAGTTCTGCGCCGTCAAACCTGTCAGCGCACGGCTCTTCAAACTTCCTGTATCCAGATTACTTCCCGTGACGTGCCGTAAGCTTCGCCAACGTGCTGCCGTGTCAGGAGGCCGCAGCTGCTCGCCGTGGCTCTTAAAGCTCCGCCTCCAGGCTCGCAGCTTCACCTGTCAGTCGCAGTGGCTGCTGTAGCTAGGCAACCAAGCACCTCCAGGCTGCAGCAGCTGCTGTCAACCTCCTGGAGGAGGCGCTGAGAGAGAAACGGATCAGATCAGAGTTTGTGGCGTCGGTACAATCAATAATTTACACTGATCGATTATCTATCGCTACAACCAGCATGCAAACTCCACCCCCTCCTCATTAAACAGCAGCTTTTCAAGTTCATCTGAGAGACTCAAAACAGGAAGGGGTGTGGCCAGATGTTAAGCAAGGATAAGACTTTCAAATTAAGAGCATGAAGGTTCAGTGTAAACACACTTGAGTGTGCAACACGTTTCTGCAAAATGTCCTCATAATTTTATCACATCAGCTTCACACGACAGCAGAAAGAGCGCAGAACACGCTGACACACGGCAGTACTCTGATTACTCTGAGGCCTTTAATGTAATCTGATAATAAATATGAATATTAATAAGAAAACATATATTACAATATTCATCCATGACAAATAAACAGGACGACTCAGATTACAATCCTGAACTCACGAGGAAAAACTGCAGGATGATGACATCATGAAGCGTCACGCAACAGGTGACTCACCTGCACGCGTCCGTGTGAGGCGGCGTCCAGCAGCCGGAGGCAGGCGGCGCTTTCATCCATCAGCTGCCGTCTGAGCGAATCACAGAGCTCCGAGTCCGCGGAGACGTCAACCATCAGCCGCAGCAAGCAACGCAGCAACACGTCGACACGACACGCCATCCTGACGAGGGGAAACACGCGAGCACGTCATACGGACGGTCCAACGCCATCAGGACAGGAAGTAAGAAAAAGCTTCAAACTTGCAGCCATGGGTGAGCCGTTACCGTGGCCACGCCGCTCTGGTCGTCTTCTGCAGCGCCTCCAGCATCCTCAGCCGGTTCGCCTCCTCAGGTGGGTCTCTGACCTCCAGGTACCCGAGCACCACCCGCTCTAGCCGCCACAGGTGTCTGCACACAGCCACGCCCACCCTGCACACACACACACACACACAGGTGTGTATTCATACCCTTGTGGGGACATCTCATTGACATGTGCTTTTCTTAGCTGCTTCCAGTAACCATCAAACATGAACGCCAACCCGACTGTAACACTAAAACCACAGTTTGGCTTCAGACTCGCCGGGATTCATGCAGCTGGAAAACATTCAAACTGTTCTGAGATCAGATTGAAGCAGCGGCGCCCCCTGCTGTGCAGGCAGAACAACAACGAGCTCTGAAGTCTGATTATCTACAAATTCATAAAAGACTTTTCTGTTTTAATCACAGCTGAGTCATCAAAGCACGACTGACAACATTTAATTAAAACTGACAAAAATGAATCATTACAGACGCTAAAAAATAAATACACGCATTTATCATTTCTACATTATTTAATAAACAATTAAATGTATTATAAGTGGGTTTAATATTTACATACAATTCTAAATGTTTTCCTATAGTAACAGGTAAAAATACATTATTAAAATATACCACTTCACAGTAATTAATGTAACATGCAGCTTATATTAAATATGAAATCATGAAATTATGATTAAATATATTTAAAGTAAAATGAAACAAATTACTCATAATTTAATGTGATGAGCCATATATAGTATAGATATAAAAATATACAAATAATTAAAAATTAAAATGTTTATAATTTGTCATTCATAATTATACAAAAATACAAATGATGATTTATTAAAAACATTTTAGACACAATCAATATAAACTTTAACTTTAGTACAATATCGTAAACTTGTAATAAATAACAATAAATGTGATCATTATCATGAACAGATAATTAATATTAATAAAGAGTTTGTTTAATGTGTCACATTTTCATCCAGATAAATTAAATCACTGATGCTTCCATAGTAACCAAAGGTCAAAGGTCAAACCCACCTGTCGATGTACGCCGGCAGAGCAGCAGCATAGACGCGCCGTAGCACCACCTTGTTCTCCGCCTCCATGTGGGTCAGCATGAGACGCAGCACGTCGTCATGGCGACACGGCTTCCTGCGGGAGGAGGTGGAAGAGGAGGGGGGCTTTTCCAGAACCACCAGCAGGTCCAAAAGGCAGGACAGGACCAGCTGGGTGGGAGGGGGCGGAGTCAGTGACAGGTCATCAGACAGAGACAGAG
>NC_142115.1:38292500-38297500 GCF_056152115.1 Neolamprologus brichardi
AAGCTGCTTTATTTGAGCAATCAGAGAGTGGGATTTAGGACGGGAACCAATCAGCTTCTCCCTCAGCTGAGAAAGGAGCTCTGTGATTGGAGGAGGAGAGGAAGGGGACTGCTCCTCTGAGGAGGAGGAGAGATGAAGGTCATGAAGTAAAGCGGAGAGCTCCATCCTGCACGAGAGAGAAAAGGAAAACGTCACAATCTGTGACTCACCTCCAACATTCTTCACAAGCTTTTATTTTAAAGGGCTTCCCACATATTCTGATATCCTGTACTTCACTGCAGTACCGCGTGCTTCCACCAGGGGCACTGTGACCTCTAAGCTGGGGGCAGGTGATCTGCAGCTCTGTGAGGCCAGAGGTGACCAGATGGGATGAAGGTGGAGCTGGGGTGAACCCAAGCAGACACCTGTCAGTCAAAGAGGCCACTCCCCTAATTATGCTACCTTTAACCTAATCGATACCTCAGTCTTTAACCCTGTCTAATACCTGGGTTTGGTACGTCCAAAAGCAGGATCAAGATCTAACAGTAAACAACAACCTCACCTTACTACACCTGAGACAGGTGACCTGTAGGGCCGAGGCGTTGTCTTTTACAGGTGTAGCATACCTACATGCTACACCGCAGCTCCATCGCAGCTTTCAGACTGTTATGGGGTTTTTTGTTTTGAAATCAGCCACGCTTTACAAGCAGGATGAAGCTCGTCTTCGAGCTCCTTGTTGGAGTCTTTCTGGCTCCTCCGTGTTTGCACTTCTTCTTCTGCTGTTTTATTGTGGCTCAGCAGCAGCCATGTTTCTGTCTGTGATCAGCTGATGGACACTAAAACTCTTCCTCAGATTTAATCCGAAACATTAAAGACTGCTTCACTTGGCTCTATTTTTCTATTTTATTATCATATGCAGCGTTCAGCTGGAGTGCCTGTAGCTATGGTTACTGTACAGGTGAGGACACACCTGTCTCTGCTGGCTTTAACATCAGTCACGGGCACACGTCAGTAAAGCGGGAAACCCTGACCTGTGCGCGCGCTCACTGTAATCTGTACTCGTGCAGTAGAAGCACACCTGCTGCACCTCAGAAACCTGAGCGCGAGGCTCACCTGCACCAACACTCCCACTGAAAACAATCCCCGCGCGGACAGCCGTGACGTCTGTTAGCTGTGTAGTCTGAGCCGGCCTGATTAACAGATAACCGATTAATCGATGGTTTTTCGTTAAATGAGTGAAACTGACCTGAGAGCGGCTTCAGTCCTGCGCACAAGCTCATTCAAATGTACGTTAATTTTACAGGAAAGCAGCAGCGCGTGCACCGACACCCGCGGACTGTTTACGGGTACAAGCGGTGTGCCTGCAATAGGCTTCCGGCTGGGAACAAGCTCCACGTGAAAGGTTCCTGGCCCTGCTCTGAGCTTTAGTGCTGCCTGGGAGTTCGGTCCAACGGTGGAGCCGCGTTCTCCGTGACCTTACAAACACGTCCACGTGTGTCACGTTAAATCTGACACCGACAACATGAACTCCGTGGGCTCTGCCTCCGTTTTCCCACAGGGGAAATCTCTGCATCAGCTGATCGACTGAAACGCTCTTCTTCAGAACAGGCTTCACTCCTGCGGACGTCCGAGTGGATCTGAGGTTAAAGGTGAGGCGGGTGGAGGCGGGGTTTCCTGTAATGGCCAAATGAAGCTTTCCGAAGCTTGTGTTGAAAAACGGTTCATTACTCGAAGCTTTTCAACAGAGTCCACTCTGGTGACATCTGCTGGCCAAAAATACGAAGAGCAGCTTGAATCTACAAGATAAAATGTACCGCTTCATTATGACTCCGCAGAGTGGAGTTCCGTCTGATGTTGGCCTGCCGTTGTGTTGCTTTGAACATGTATTTTTTGGGGTGAAAAAACATGTCTACTTGTTTAATACATAAATTTGATCAATAAAATTTCCTTCTTTAAACATGTGCCATGGTGTGGTCTTTCTTTGCTTGTGAAATATATATAATATACAAATAATAATGTAAAACACATAATGGAGGATGCTTCTGCTGGGAGGTCCTGCATCCATGTACTTATGCATTTAATCACTGGACAGCTGGAAAGGTAATATTATATTTGACCAATTTTCTTATTCATATTTGTGATCTGGGGGTAGAGTTGATTGTGAACTGGAAAGGGAAAATGCTTATGAACTTGTAAAGTAAAAACATGATGCATCACGATGTGTGAGCAGATTCAAACAAGGTCATCCCGTTCTTATTTAAGAAGAGGATTTGTTCCTCTGTGCGATGGCCGAGTCTGTGTGTGAGTATGTGTGTGTTTGTGTGTGTAAGTGTCTGTGTGTGTGTGTGTGTGTGTGTGTGTGTGTGTTTGTGTGTGTGTTTGTGTGTGTAAGTGTCTGTGTGTGTGTGTGTGTGTGTGTGTGTGTGTATGTGTGTGTGTGTAAGTGTGTGTGTGTTTGTGTGTGTAAGTGTCTGTGTGTGTGTGTGTGTGTGTGTGTGTGTTTGTGTGTGTGTTTGTGTGTGTAAGTGTCTGTGTGTGTGTGTGTGTGTACGTGTGTGTGTGTGTGTAAGTGTCTGTGTGTGTGTGTGTGTGTGTGTGTGTGTGTGTGTACGTGTGTGTGTGTGTGTACGTGTGTGTGTGTGTACGTGTATCATGTTTACATATCTTTGTGGGGACCATCAGCCCTCATGGGGACAAAGTGCCGTCCCTGCAAGTTTGAAAGCATCTTTGAGACTCAAAGTGTGGTTTCAGTGTCAGAGTTACAGTCAGGTTATGGTCAGGCCTTCAGTTTTGATGGTTAGGGTACACGACTAGGGAAAGCATTATGTCAATTAGATGTCCTCACTGAGACATGAAAACAAGTATAAGTGTTTGTTTGTTTATCAGACCCCAGAGGGCTTCTTTGACCTTTATTGACCTTTATTATTTATTCCAATCTGAAGTGACAGAAACATTCAAACTCTGAATGAAGAAAGACTCCACCCCTCAGTGTGACATCACAGTGACATTCAGCTGCAGGCCCCTAACTGCAGGTTCAGGGCGAAGTCCCCCAGGTGGGAAATGTAGTCCGTACACTCAGGAGAACTACAGTCTGTCGGCCACAGCTCCAACACGGCCTCCGAGTCCAGAGGGAGGCGATACCTGCAACACGAGCACACGAGCTCAGCCTCGGCCAATCGCGAAGAGCGACAGGTGACACAGAGAGACAGGGATACTGACTTGTAGTTGTTGTCGAGCGTGACCTCTGACCCACTGGCTCCCATCAGCAGGTACTGTCTGTTGTTCTGGATGTCCATGCCGCTGCAGGTCGCCTTCTTCACCAGATCCACCACGGTCCCAAACCTCACGCCTTCAAAATCTGCAGCAGGCAAGGAAAAACCACAGAAGAAGAAGATTTCACTTCACAGTGCAAAAGTGTTAAGATGTGCTTAAAGGATCCAACGGCTGCTCCATCACTCCCACCACGGTCGGCACAGTTTCATCAAAACCAGCCGGACGCAGAGCCGATCGTGACGTTCGGGCTCTACCGCAGCTGTCTGACAGCTTTCAGCTCACCTTTATCTGTGTTCTTGATGACTTCATCTATGGTGGCTGTGTAGGTCATAAAGTCGCCTTCTGCTGCTGAATTCGTCACCGTCACCTTGTACGCTGCGGCAGAAACACAGACACAGTGTGAGCAGCTTCAAACAATCAGGCAGTGAGCTCAGATCACCGAGCTCCTGCACTCAGACGGGAACATCGAATACAAACACGTGACTAAACTCAGGACTAAATCCAGAATTCAAAATCCTGCTGCTCACATACAAGGTCTTAAATAATCAGGCCCCATCTTATCTTAATGACCTTGTAGTACCATATCACCCTATTAGAGCACTTCGCTCTCGCTCTGCAGGCCTACTTGTTGTTCCTAGAGTATTTAAAAGTAGAATGGGAGGCAGAGCCTTCAGTTTTCAGGCCCCTCTTCTGTGGAACCAGCTTCCAGTTTGGATTCAGGAGACAGACACTATCTCTACTTTCAAGATTAGGCTTCAAACTTTCCTTTTTGCTAAAGCATATAGTTAGGGCTGGACCAGGTGACCCTGAATCCTCCCTTAGTTATGCTGCAATAGACGTAGGCTGCCGGGGGATTCCCATGATGCACTGGGTGTTTCTTCTTCACTCACTATGTATTAACAGACCTCTCTGCACTGAATCATATCTGTTATTAACCTCTGTCTCTCTTCCACAGCATGTCTTTATCCTGTCTTCCTTCTCTCACCCCAACCAATCACAGCAGATGGCCCCGCCCCTCCCTGAGCCTGGTTCTGCTGGAGGTTTCTTCCTGTTAAAAGGGAGTTTTTCCTTCCCACTGTCGCCAAAGTGCTTGCTCATACCCACATAGCAGACAGGTCTGGCCCAAACCTGGTGTCAAGCCGGCACTGCTGACTGACTGGTGTCATGGCAGGGTGTATGTCAACCAGATGTGGGTCAGGTCTGGCAATGATGCACTGTTTATGTTCCTATTTTCCTATTTTAGTTAGAAGACCCAAATGCCATGTTGTAATACTATACTGCTATGGTAGCCAACGTTTCAAAATGCAGGTTTGACTGGTTTGTGAGTGTACACTATCCAAAACCTAGTGACGGTTTACTCATGTTTACCACTGAGTGGCTGTAGGTCAGGAGGTACAGCAGGTCACCTACTGATCGGAAGGTTAGTGGTTCAATCCCTGGTTTCTCCAGTCTGCATGTCAAGTGTATGAACGTAATTAGGAAGCATTCAGTTTAGAGAAAGTGTGTGAATGTGACATGTTGTACAGAGCGCTTTGAGTAATCCAGGAGAGTAGAAAAGTGCATATAAGAATCAGTCCATTCACTGTGTGAACAGAGATTCGTCATGTTACTATTGTGTTCCAGCACATGTTGTTATTACATGGCTTGATTGAGGCACACATTAGGCTGACATCTGGGGCCAGAGCTGAAACTGTTCTGGCCCACACATGGGCCAGCAGTGTGTCTGCTGCTGGCCCATGTGTGGGCCA
>NC_142115.1:38302500-38310000 GCF_056152115.1 Neolamprologus brichardi
TTTACTTTGAAGGTCTGTGTCTGATGTGAGTGTTTCCTTCTTTGCTTCCTTGTTTCGTCAGTTCTGATTTCTTCCAGCTGTGCTCTCCTTCTGTGTCTCATTCCCTCGTTATTCCCTAGTGTATTTAAGCCCTGTGTTTCTCTGTGAGTTTAGGTTGTTATTTCCTAGTTTAGTTTAGTTTAGTTTAGTTTAGTTTAGTTTAGTTTAGTTTAGTTTAGTTTAGTTTAGTTTAGTTTAGTTTAGTTTAGTTTAGTTTAGTTTAGTTTAGTTTAGTTTAGTTTAGTTTAGTTTAGTTTGCTCGCTCGCTCGCTCGCTCGTTTTCCCGTGCCAGCAAATAAAGCTGTGATTTTGAGTTCATCCCTCCAGACTGAGTGCCTGCATTTTGGGTCCGACTCCTGCCTGCCACACAGCGCTTCTTGGCAGATTTTTAGTTTGAGTGTCCTTATTTTCCTCTGAGCTATGGATTCTGTCACTGGTTAGGTAACACAAACTGTTATCTGTTAACCACAACCAACCCAGTGACGTCACCCTCTGTAGTTACATGTGTGACAGCTTTTGCAGCTGGGATCCATGCTGTGAGTTCGCCTTCATGCATGCAGCGTTTCAGTGAGTGAGAAAGACAATCACACAGTGCTCTTACTTTACACAGGCCACCAGGGTAGGAGTTCGTATTCTTGGATCTGAGGAGGAGAAAGAAGACATTTAATCTGGTGACAGGCAGGTAAACAGCTGGAGCACTGTCTCTATTCAAAACAGAAGTACAGAATAGAAAATAAATGAATAAACCTCTCTGTAGTGAGACAGGAATGGATGATTGAGCATGAAGACAAAGGAGGACGCGCGAAAGAGTTTAATGTTCAAAGTTTGGTTTAAAAGAGGAAAAACTCTTGGCTCTTGACGGACGCGGTCGCACTTTCTCCTTCTCCCTCATCTTTCCTGCTTGGCTTCTCATGTCTCGCTTATTCTCTAACCCTCAGAGTCTCCCAGACTTGTTGTCTAAAAACATAAAGAACAATTATGGATTTGATCGTCCCTTAACGAAACTGACACCCTCCTGGGCTTGGGAGAGCCCGACTGTCCTGCGGAGACGTTTGCTGCCGGATACTCGATGGTCAGTTGCGTCGTGTGTCTGGCGACACTCGATGGAGGACATTGAACGACATCAACCAATTCGGAACCACGATAACAGAGTTCTGGCTGATTGGAGCTTATCGAAGTACAAGACGCAGCTACAGCTGTTCAAAATCCCACAAGGCTGTCCGACATGATGGACGATGGGCGGGGCTGTGAGTGAGACTGTGTCTATGGATACGATCTTGGAGAAGAACAACAGGAATTGAGAGACCTGGTGACCTGTGACGGTTTGTTGGCACTAACCAAAACAGCTACCATCTTCATCTCATCACCCCCCCCCCCCCCGGCTACTAATGGCCCCTCGGGGATAAATAAAGTCTTCTGAATCTGAATCTGAATCTGAAAACTGTTTTAGTGTGAAATCTGTTTGGAGTTTGAAAGTCTGCTGTGGCTGTGATCATACACCTGTACATCCAGGTGAGATACTCACTGGTTTCAGGCATGACCACCTCAATCGTGAGGTCAAAGTTACACGTGGCCTGTGCGGACGCCACGGTCTGATAGTACACCGTCTTCATCTGCAGACAGATCGGGGAACGTTAGAGCCGATTTTGCCAACATGGCTTCAGGTGAATTAACCCACACCCACCTTCACATTGGACACGCCGCGACCATAACCTGTGGACACGGTGATGTCATCATTCTTTGTTACCTGGGAAGGAAAACAAAAAGGTTACTGTTAACCTGGAGCTGCACCTGACCTCGCTGCGCTGAACCGTTCTCACCTGGAAGGGTGAGGCCACGGGTCGACTCTGGCTCAGCTGGATTTGTCCCAGAATTCCTTTGGTTCTGTAGCGGATGCTGATGTCCTGACTGAGGGCGGCTCGAGAGACAACTCTGCTGTACTCCGTTAATGCCTCCAGAGTCAAGAAGGTGTCCTGAGGGAGGTCAAAGGTCAACAAGAAGCGCAAAAGAGGTTAACAGAGAGTGGTTTTAGGTGGCAGGCCGAGTTTGGGATGTATTTACCTGCACAGAGTAGAAACCTTCACCGTAGTGCTGATCCTGGGTCAGCCAGGACAGGATGGGTTTCACATATGAGATCCTCCCCTTAAAAAACAACATTATTTTAAAATGTGAGGGGAACTACAGAAACACGCCCCCTACAGGAAGAGTGGGGAACCACAGAAACACGCCCCCTACAGGAAGAGAGGGGAACTACAGAAACACGCCCCCTACAGAAAGAGAGGGGAACTACAGAAACACGCCCACTACAGGAAGAGTGGGGAACCACAGAAACACGCCCCCTACAGGCAGAGAGAACTACAGAAACACGCCCCCTACAGGCAGAAAGGAGAACTACAGAAACACGCCCCCTACAGGCAGAGAGGGGAACTACAGAAACACGCCCCCTACAGGAAGAGTGGGGAACCACAGAAACACGCCCCCTACAGGCAGAGAGAACTACAGAAACACGCCCCCTACAGGCAGAAAGGAGAACTACAGAAACACGCCCCCTACAGGCAGAGAGGGGAACTACAGAAACACGCCCTCTACAGGCAGAAAGGAGAACTACAGAAAAACGCCCCCTGCAGGAAGAGTGGGGAACTACAGAAACACACCCCCTACAGGCAGAGAGGGGAACTACAGAAACACGCCCTCTACAGGCAGAAAGGAGAACTACAGAAAAACGCCCCCTACAGGCAGAGAGGGGAACTACAGAAACACGCCCCCTACAGGAAGAGTGGGGAACTACAGAAACACGCCCCCTACAGGAAGAGTGGGGAACGACAGAAACACGCCCCCTACAGGAAGAGAGGGGAACTACAGAAACACGCTCTCTACAGGCAGAGAGGAGAACTACAGAAACACGCCCCCTACAGGAAGACAGGGGAACTACAGAAACACGCCCCCAAAAGGCAGAGAGGAGAACTACAGAAACACGCCCTCTACAGGAAGAGAGGGGAACGACAGAAACACGCCCCCTACAGGAAGAGAGGGGAACGACAGAAACACGCTCTCTACAGGCAGAGAGGAGAACTACAGAAACACGCCCCCTACAGGAAGAGAGGGGTACTACAGAAACACGCTCTCTACAGGCAGAGAGGAGAACTACAGAAACACGCCCCCTACAGGAAGACAGGGGAACTACAGAAACACGCCCCCTACAGGAAGACAGGGGAACTACAGAAACACGCCCCCTAAAGGCAGAGAGGAGAACTACAGAAACACGCCCACTAAAGGCAGAGAGGAGAACTACAGAAACACGCCCACTAAAGGCACAGTGGAGAACTACAGAAACACGCCCCCTAAAGGCAGAGAGGAGAACTACAGAAACACGCCCACTAAAGGCAGAGAGGAGACCTACAGAAACACGCCCACTAAAGGCACAGTGGAGAACTACAGAAACACGCCCCCTAAAGGCAGAGAGGAGAACTACAGAAACACGCCCACTAAAGGCAGAGAGGAGAACTACAGAAACACGCCCACTAAAGGCACAGTGGAGAACTACAGAAACACGCCCCCTACAGGCAGAGAGGAGAACTACAGAAACACACCCACTAAAGGCACAGTGGAGAACTACAGAAACACGCCCCCTACAGGAAGAGAGGGGAACTACAGAAACACGCCCCCTACAGGCAGAGAGGGGAACTACAGAAACACGCCCCCTACAGGCAGAGAGGAGAACTACAGAAACACGCCCACTACAGGCAGAGAGGAGAACTACAGAAACACGCCCACTAAAGGCACAGTGGAGAACTACAGAAACACGCCCCCTACAGGAAGAGAGGGGAACTACAGAAACACGCCCCCTACAGGCAGAGAGGGGAACTACAGAAACACGCCCCCTACAGGCAGAGAGGAGAACTACAGAAACACGCCCACTACAGGCAGAGAGGAGAACTACAGAAACACGCCCTCTACAGGCAGAGAGGAGAACTACAGAAACACGCCCACTAAAGGCAGAGAGGGGAACTACAGAAACACGCCCTCTACAGGAAGAGAGGAGAACTACAGAAACACGCCCCCTACAGGAAGAGAGGGGAACTACAGAAACACGCCCCCTACAGGCAGAGAGGGGAACTACAGAAACACGCCCCCTACAGGCAGAGAGGGGAACTACAGAAACACGCCCCCTACAGGAAGAGTGGGGAACCACAGAAACACGCCCCCTACAGGCAGAGAGAACTACAGAAACACGCCCCCTACAGGCAGAAAGGAGAACTACAGAAACACGCCCCCTACAGGCAGAGAGGGGAACTACAGAAACACGCCCTCTACAGGCAGAAAGGAGAACTACAGAAAAACGCCCCCTGCAGGAAGAGTGGGGAACTACAGAAACACACCCCCTACAGGCAGAGAGGGGAACTACAGAAACACGCCCTCTACAGGCAGAAAGGAGAACTACAGAAAAACGCCCCCTACAGGCAGAGAGGGGAACTACAGAAACACGCCCCCTACAGGAAGAGTGGGGAACTACAGAAACACGCCCCCTACAGGAAGAGTGGGGAACGACAGAAACACGCCCCCTACAGGAAGAGAGGGGAACTACAGAAACACGCTCTCTACAGGCAGAGAGGAGAACTACAGAAACACGCCCCCTACAGGAAGACAGGGGAACTACAGAAACACGCCCCCAAAAGGCAGAGAGGAGAACTACAGAAACACGCCCTCTACAGGAAGAGAGGGGAACGACAGAAACACGCCCCCTACAGGAAGAGAGGGGAACGACAGAAACACGCTCTCTACAGGCAGAGAGGAGAACTACAGAAACACGCCCCCTACAGGAAGAGAGGGGTACTACAGAAACACGCTCTCTACAGGCAGAGAGGAGAACTACAGAAACACGCCCCCTACAGGAAGACAGGGGAACTACAGAAACACGCCCCCTACAGGAAGACAGGGGAACTACAGAAACACGCCCCCTAAAGGCAGAGAGGAGAACTACAGAAACACGCCCACTAAAGGCAGAGAGGAGAACTACAGAAACACGCCCACTAAAGGCACAGTGGAGAACTACAGAAACACGCCCCCTAAAGGCAGAGAGGAGAACTACAGAAACACGCCCACTAAAGGCAGAGAGGAGACCTACAGAAACACGCCCACTAAAGGCACAGTGGAGAACTACAGAAACACGCCCCCTAAAGGCAGAGAGGAGAACTACAGAAACACGCCCACTAAAGGCAGAGAGGAGAACTACAGAAACACGCCCACTAAAGGCACAGTGGAGAACTACAGAAACACGCCCCCTACAGGCAGAGAGGAGAACTACAGAAACACACCCACTAAAGGCACAGTGGAGAACTACAGAAACACGCCCCCTACAGGAAGAGAGGGGAACTACAGAAACACGCCCCCTACAGGCAGAGAGGGGAACTACAGAAACACGCCCCCTACAGGCAGAGAGGAGAACTACAGAAACACGCCCACTACAGGCAGAGAGGAGAACTACAGAAACACGCCCTCTACAGGCAGAGAGGAGAACTACAGAAACACGCCCACTAAAGGCAGAGAGGGGAACTACAGAAACACGCCCTCTACAGGAAGAGAGGAGAACTACAGAAAAACGCCCCCTACAGGCAGAGAGGGGAACTACAGAAACACGCCCCCTACAGGCAGAGAGGAGAACTACAGAAACACGCCCACTACAGGCAGAGAGGAGAACTACAGAAACACGCCCACTAAAGGCACAGTGGAGAACTACAGAAACACGCCCCCTACAGGAAGAGAGGGGAACTACAGAAACACGCCCCCTACAGGCAGAGAGGGGAACTACAGAAACACGCCCCCTACAGGCAGAGAGGAGAACTACAGAAACACGCCCACTACAGGCAGAGAGGAGAACTACAGAAACACGCCCTCTACAGGCAGAGAGGAGAACTACAGAAACACGCCCACTAAAGGCAGAGAGGGGAACTACAGAAACACGCCCTCTACAGGAAGAGAGGAGAACTACAGAAACACGCCCCCTACAGGAAGAGAGGGGAACTACAGAAACACGCCCCCTACAGGCAGAGAGGGGAACTACAGAAACACGCCCCCTACAGGCAGAGAGGAGAACTACAGAAACACGCCCACTACAGGCAGAGAGGAGAACTACAGAAACACGCCCTCTACAGGCAGAGAGGAGAACTACAGAAACACGCCCACTAAAGGCAGAGAGGGGAACTACAGAAACACGCCCTCTACAGGAAGAGAGGAGAACTACAGAAACACGCCCACTAAAGGCAGAGAGGGGAACTACAGAAACACGCCCACTAAAGGCAGAGAGGGGAACTACAGAAACACGCCCCCTACAGGCAGAGAGGAGAACTACAGAAACACGCCTCCTACACGCAGAGAGAACTACAGAAACACGCCCCCTACACGCAGAGAGGAGAACTACAGAAACACGCCCCCTTCAGGCATAGAGGGGAACTACAGAAACACGCCCCCTACAGGCAGAGAGGAGAACTACAGAAACACGCCCTCTACAGGAAGAGAGGTGAACTACAGAAACACGACCTCTACAGGCAGAGAGGAGAACTACAGAAACACGCCTCCTACACGCAGAGAGAACTACAGAAACACGTCCCCTACACGCAGAGAGGAGAACTACAGAAACACGCCCTCTACAGGCAGAGAGGAGAACTACAGAAACACGCCCACTAAAGGCAGAGAGGGGAACTACAGAAACACGCCCCCTACAGGCAGAGAGGAGAACTACAGAAACACGCCTCCTACACGCAGAGAGAACTACAGAAACACGCCCCCTACACGCAGAGAGGAGAACGACAGAAACACGCCCCCTTCAGGCATAGAGGGGAACTACAGAAACACGCCCTCTACAGGAAGAGAGGAGAACTACAGAAACACGCCCTCTACAGGAAGAGAGGTGAACTACAGAAACACGACCTCTACAGGCAGAGAGGAGAACTACAGAAACACGCCTCCTACACGCAGAGAGAACTACAGAAACATGCCCCCTACAGGCAGAGAGAACTACAGAAACATTCCCCCTATACACAAAGAGGGGAACTACAGAAACACGACCTCTACAGGCAGAGAGGAGAACTACAGAAACATGCCCACTACAGGAAGAGAGGGGAACTACAGAAACACGCCTCCTACACGCAGAGAGAACTACAGAAACATGCCCCCTACAGGCAGAGAGAACTACAGAAACATTCCCCCTATACACAGAGAGGGGAACTACAGAAACACGCCTCCTACACGCAGAGAGAACTACAGAAACATGCCCCCTACACACAGAGAGGAGAACGACAGAAACACGCCCCCTACAGGCAGAGAGGGGAACTACAGAAACACGCCCCCTACAGGCAGAGAGGGGAACTACAGAAACATGCCCCCTACAGGCAGAGAGGGGAACTACAGAAACACGCCCCCTACAGGCTGAGAGCAGAACTGCGGAACTTGATAAAAGAGGGA
>NC_142115.1:38315000-38320000 GCF_056152115.1 Neolamprologus brichardi
CTCTCGGCCTTCTCTCCACGAGCTTCATGAGCTCGTCTCCTGAAACGGTTTCCAACAGTCTTGCAGGAGTTCAGAGGTGCTGAGCGTTTGTCGGTCCTTTGCCTTCACTCTGCGCTCCATCTCATCCCAAACCATCTCCACTGGGTCCAGGTGGCTGTGGAGGCCTCCATCACTCTCCTTCTTGGTCCTCACGCAGCCTGGAGGTGTGTTTGGAGTCACTGTGCTGTTGGAGAACAAATGATGGGACGGCATGTCGCTGCAGGATGCTGTGGTGGCCATGCTGGGTCAGTGTGCCTTCACACCTCCTCCTCCAGGCTTCACAGTGGGAACATGCACGCAGAGACCATCGTTCACCTTTTCTCCCCAAAGGCAGGTGGAACCAAAGATCTCAGGTGTGGACTCATCAGACCAAAGCACAGATGGTCTGATGTCCATTTCTTGTGTTTCTTGGTCCAAACAAATCTCTGTTTGTTGCTTTTCCTCAGTCGTGGTTTCTCAGCAGCTGTTTGACCATAAAGGCCTGATTCACACAGTCTCCTCTGAACATGCACAGATGTGTCTGCTGCTGGAGCTCTGTGTGGCATCTATCTGGGCTCTGATCTGAGCAGCTGCTACATGATCCCAGATGTCTTCAGTTTGTATCTACAATGTGGAAAGTAGCACAAATAAAGAAAGCCCACTAAATGAGAAGCTGTGTCCAAACTTCTGACTGCTCGTGCAGATTCAATGCATTCAGTGCTGTCACCTGTAAGACGTCCTGGTTTGAATCCACTCTCTGTGTGGAGTCGGCATGTTCTCCTCATGCTTCCTCCCACGCACATTACATTTACTGGTGATTTAAAACTGACTGAAGGTGTGAGTGGTTGTTTTCCTCTCTATGTTAGCCATGAAACAGACTGCTGACCTGTCCAGGGTTTACCCTGCTTCCTGCTCTATAACAGCTGGGATAGGCTCCGCCCCTCTGTGACCCTGAGTTGGATAGGTGGAAAAAAGGAGCTGTCTTAGAAGAACGTTTCCTGCTGAGCTGCATCACTTTGAAAGCTCAGATTGTCATCTCAGAAGCCCCACCTTTTAGTAGAGCCAATCAGAAGAGCATTAGTTTGAAGGGGTGGAGCTAAAACAGCTTGTTTCAGACAGGACGGTCTGAGGGTTGCACTGAGGCCCAGTATCAGATAAATACGCATTATTTCTAACTGTGAATCATGCAAAGCTGCTCTGGTAGAGAACAGAACGACGGAGCTGGGACTGAGCAGAGTACTTTAATCGTGTGTTTGATGTCACCTGATCCGCTGCACCTCCCACATCCAGCTCTCTGGAAAGTAGCTCCGCACCAGAGAAGGAGCGAGGCCAAAGTCTGCACCCATTTCTGTACACAAACAAGAGTGCAACACACATTGACTTACACCTGCTCTGACATCATAATAAACTCTATAAACCAGTCAGAGAACAGCTGTCTGTATCAGCATACAGGAGCTGCTAACAGGTAAATCAGCTATGAAATAAATATGTGCTGAACAGGTAGAGCAGCAGTGGATTGTAATAGCACAGAAATGAGCTCCTGCTGTTGGTATCATCAGAGTGTGATGCTGTAAACAGAAAAGTCCACACTGACCATTACGTGCAATGACGCTGCCTTGGTTGATGCTCCTCAGGAGATGCTCACAGCATTCTTTGTAGACCGTTATGCAGCGTTGACTTTGTCTCTGATGTTTGAAGAGTTTCTTGTGCTTGTGGACAAATACCTTAGCTTCATCAAGGCAGCTTGTATACGTTGGAGCCCACCTCATCCCCTTTTCACAGCACAGTTTGAAATTACCATATGTTTCCGCTGGACAGACAGAAGGACACACTTTACTTTACATCCACCACTGATTTATCCCCCATCATTACAAACATGTCAGCAAAACACACAGGTGAAGGTGTGTGTGTGTTAAACACATATCTATCTAACAGACTCCAGTTTGTGCATGTAAATGGAGAGTCCTCTTCACACACTGAGGTTAATTATGGAGTTCCACAGGGTTCAGTGCTAGGACCAATTCTGTTTACATTATACATGCTTCCCCTAGGCAGCATCATTAGAAGACATAGCATACATTTACACTGCTATGCAGATGACACCCAGCTCTATCTGTCCATAAAGCCAGATAACACACACCAATGAGTTAAACTGCAGGAATGTCTTAAAGACATAAAGACTTGGATGGCCACTAACTTTCTGCTTCTTAATTCAGATCAAACTGAGGTTATTGTACTCGGCGCTGAAAAGCTTAGACTCTTAAATTCAATTCAGCTAAACTGCATACTTATATATAAATGGTGCTGGACAGTGGCTTTGTCTACTGATCAGGATAAGATGGGTTAAATGAGCTAAATGACAACATGGACACTTTAACCTCTTGAGAGCTACATGTAGGGTTCAGGATGTAGTTTAGGTTCATATATATATATATATATATATATATATTTTTTTTTTTTTTTTTTTGGGGGGGGGTTGTTGACTTTTTGCCGTTACAGTTCATCTGCTCCTTTGGTGCTGCAATGATGTGGACACTGTACCGGTCCGTCGTGGTGAAGAGTTAGCTGAGTGTGAAAACAAGGCTCTCAATTTACCGGTCGATCTACGTCCCTACCCTCACCTATGCTCACGAGCTGTGGGCAGTGACTGAAAGAACGAGATCACGGATACAAGCGGCGGAAATGAGCTTCCTCGGAACAGTTGCTGGCCTCTCCCTTAGAGATAGGGTGAGAAGTTCAGCCATCCGGGAGGGGCTAAAACTAGAGCCAGCTGAGGTGGTTCGGGCATCTGACAAGGATGCCTCCTGGGTAAGGCCCCGGGGCCGACCCCGGACACGCTGGAGAGATTACATCTCTCGGCTGGCCTGGGAACGCCTTGATGTTCCCCCGGATAAGCTGGAGTCAGCGGCTGGGGAGAGGGAGGTCTGGGCTTCTCTGCTTGGGCTGCTGCCCCTGCGACCCTGGTCGCTGGTCACTTGTTGGATGTGAAGAAGTGAAATGTCAGAGATTGTGAGATTGTGAGAGGCGGGGTCCACCCTGGACAGGTCGCCAGGCTGATGCAGGGCAGTCAAACTTTAATCAGACACAATTTTTGCCATGTGTTCTCTGCGGAGTGTGATTATGCTTTGTGTTTGAGTCACACTAACCAACGTGATGCTCAAATGAGCAGATTGACGGGACAACGTGGAACAGAAAGGAAACATGCTGCTGCAGTCTCACCTTTCTCTGTTTTCTCCTCTTCAGTCAGAGCTCGCTTTGCACGCACGACAGCTGTGCACGCCTCATCTGAAACACCATAACCAAAGCACGAGTGAGCCGTGCAGCACTTTAACCACAGCGTCTCCCTTCACTCATTTACTGACTGACGTACTGCTGGTCGAGGGGGCCGTGTTGGCGTTGGTGATGAAGGTGAGGCCGGCCAGACGGAAAACATCTGCGCTGTCTTTACCGCCGCCTCCACCGCAGCCCAGGTCGCTCTGCTCGATGTGACGAAGAACCTGCGGGTCAAAGTTCATTCTGTCAGTTGTCAACACGTGGAAATTGAAATATCGTCCTTTAAAGTCCGAGTCGACATAAAGGGCCATCAGTTTGTTGTTGGGTGTGTTTTTAAAGACAAACCGAAGCAAACTGCCTCGGATAAAACGGTATGATTTTGGCGTTACCATGGAAACAGGGTCTCGGTAGTTGGGTCGTAGGGTAAAGATGGCGGAGTCGACAGCAGACAGAGCCACCAGGCCATCCTGATTGGCCCTCACATCCAGCTGGAGTTGTTCCTTGGGCTTGTAGTACTGCTTACCCAGAGACATGTCAGTCTACCACACACACACACACACACACACACACACACACACACACACACACACACACACACACAAAGGATCAGCGATATTCGATGTTCTGCCCAGAAGCTTACAGGAAGTGCACAAACATACGCGACAACACTGACACAGAACCTTTTCTGGTTTTTATGACGTCCTAACTATCCATCAGTTTTCTCCCGCTTATCCAAAGACAGCCATGGTGACTTTGGATAAGCGGGTACTCCAGGCATCCTCCGCTCTACAGACACTTTCCAGCTTCTCCTCCGGGATCACGATGTGCTCCAAGGCCAGATAAGATATACAAATAACCTCTCCAGAGGGATCTGGGCCTGTGCAGAGGTATCAGAGCCCAGAACACCCTCCTTCCTGACCAGTGAGGTCACATTCCACATCCCAAAAACCACATCTGTAATGTTGAGGGTCAACACATCTTCCACCCAGCCTGTCCCTGTGGGTGGCGACTCCACAGAGACGGGATCATGGCAGGTATTCAAGTTATTTCTTCTGGCTGTGCTCAGCCCTCTGAATTCAGCCCCGTCCACCAACCTCTACTCTGGGGTCCAGATTCAGGAGGGGGCCCTGGTTTTTCACTTCCAGTGAGGTTATCCAGCACAGAGATTTCTGTTTCTCTCTGGTATTTTGAAGCGTTAACTGCTCTAGTGCTGAGAGGCTGTTCTGGATCAGACACACAGAAGATGAAGGTGCAGGCAGGGTTTGAGCCACCGGGCATCAACCATCAGCTAACAGCTAACACCACACTGATGCCCATGCTGTGCGCTCTCACAGCAAGCAAACTGGTCTCAAGATTGCACTCAGGATTAGGCTTGCACTGGTCTATTAGCTTTAGGTCATCCCGAGGTTCGACTCTTGGATTATAGGTCCAGAGCTTCGGGTTTTCTTGGGTTTTTGGTTCCTGTTGGATATGAAGAAGCGTGACCCCCATTTCACACCTGCAGCACCTCCCTGCCCCCCTGAAACCTCGTGTCAGTCTTATTCCAGGCGTGTTTACCTTCCTTGACGTCCGTTTGAACACATCATTACACCAGACTCCGGAGTGACAAACCACAGGCTGTTGTGTGATGTTGTACCTGGAGCCCGCTGATGCATCTGTCTTCGACGGCCAGCCACACGGAGTCGGCCACCAGCTCGAACGTCCCCTCT
>NC_142115.1:38325000-38405000 GCF_056152115.1 Neolamprologus brichardi
ATTTGTGACAACCTCTGGCATTCAGATCAAGTGAGTAGTGTACGAGGTGAATACCACGGCAGGTCTCCCACACATCACACAGTTCTGAGCTAAAATGGACCGTCTGCAACTTCAAAACATCTGTTTTGGTTATTAGTAAACTTGCCTGATAAAAGAAATCCATAACAGTCTAAATATTGAAAAAGCAACTATAAAAGTTACAAAAAGTCAAAGTAATACATCAGTCATCCTGAAAAAGCTGAACATTTGGATACCTGGATGGTTTCTGTAGCATAAAACAGCTGGAGCACGAGTGAAATGGTTCAAATAACAATAATGTCAACATTAATCAGCATTATTAATAATAATAACAAGTGTCCTTGTGTTTGTTCATGTCTCTTACACTTTCTCTGGTGATAGAGTTTGGGATGATAACTGGAGGACTTTTCCCACTAACGTAGCCATAGCGCAGAAACACGTCACCATCAGCCACCGGAGCGCCGTGGAGATACCTGGGACAGGTAAAAATACCACTCGTGTGTAACTGACAGCTTTAAATTATTTGAAAGTCTATAAATAGTTCAGAAATGTTTATTCACCTGGCTGAAACCTTGAAGTTGAAACTGGTGAATGAATTGTGACTGATGTAATTTGCTTCTGGTTCCACTTGGATGGAGAAACTGGGAAGAACTGATGCAGGGTGAAATCCATTAATAATGTGTGTTTTACCCTCGATCAGCACCAGCAGTTTGCTTCATGATATTATAATGTACCGTATTCTCTAACTTCAAAGTCGGTGGTTGCTGTTGTGGTGAAATCCTTGGAGTAAGAAGCTTCAATGGACCAGATGCCCAACCTGGAATCACAGACATGACCTTAGATACACGCAGCTGTGTGTCGCTTGTTTTACACTCTTATTTCTTACTTTGGGTTGACGGGGATCTTAAAGGGGTTTTGCAGAGATGGGATTCCATTGTTCACATCGACCATCTCCACAATGTCCACTGTTGTATAGTCCGGGTCCTGGCGGGAGGGAGGGGTAAGATTTTATGGAACCCATCACTGCACCCTCCTGCTACTACACAGGACAACTTCCCGCTTACCTTAAATGTCAGGTAGACGCTGCGATTAGCCGGTCTCAGCTCCTGGTTCAAGGAGAACGCCCTCACTTTGACTGGGAACAGAAACACAGCTGTATGAGTGACGAGGGTGATGGTGTAACAGTGAACCTGAAAGAGGATCGTCTGAATTTTTAGGTTAATGAGAGTCATCCGACTACAGAAACCATGACAAAGACAGCCTGAAAGATGAAATCCAGCTCTGAGCTGATGGAGACCTTAACAGGAACCCTTGGCAAGGACTGGCTGAGGAGATCTACCAACACACCGAGTAATATTTGATTTTTTCCACCTGGTTCATTATTATCAGGATGTCCTAAAAACTCCCTGAAAAGCCTTCAGCTAATCCAAAATGCTGCAGCAAGAGTCCTGACAGGGACTAGAAAGAGAGCAGATTTCTCCGGTTTTGGCTTCCTGTTAAATCCAGAATTCAAAATCCTGCTCCTCACATACAAGGTCTTAAATAATCAGGGCCCATCTTATCTTAATGACCTTGTAGTACCATATCACCCTATTAGAGCACTTCGCTCTCGCTCTGCAGGCCTACTTGTTGTTCCTAGAGTATTTAAAAGTAGAATGGGAGGCAGAGCCTTCAGTTTTCAGGCCCCTCTTCTGTGGAACCAGCTTCCAGTTTGGATTCAGGAGACAGACACTATCTCTACTTTCAAGATTAGGCTTCAAACTTTCCTTTTTGCTAAAGCATATAGTTAGGGCTGGACCAGGTGACCCTGAATCCTCCCTTAGTGATGCTGCAATAGACGTAGGCTGCCGGGGATTCCCATGATGCACTGGGTGTTTCTCCTTCACTCACTATGTATTAACAGACCTCTCTGCACTGAATCATATCTGTTATTAACCTCTGTCTCTCTTCCACAGCATGTCTTTATCCCGTCTTCCTTCTCTCACCCCAACCAATCACAGCAGATGGCCCCGCCCCTCCAGATGAAGTTTTTCCTTCCCACTGTCGCCAAAGTGCTGCTCATAGGGCGTCATATGATTGTTGGGTTTTCTCTGTATGTATTATTGTAGGGTCGACCTTACAATATAAAGCACCTTGACACTGTTGTTGGGATTTGGAGCTGTATAATTTGCGATTTGTGGTCCAGTTCTGAAGCTCTCGTGCCCATCGTTGGTGCTGTCAGCTGAACACGGTCAGCGCGGGTAACGTGATTGGTCTGTGACTATGCGCCCCTTATGCAACAAACTGCTCTGTGTACTGTGGCACCTTTCTATCAGAACCACCATGAACTTCTGCAGTTTGAGCTCCAGCAGCCTCAACAGGCCACACCCTCTATCCTCAGACCCCCAAACCAGTCTGTCTTTATGACTACAAGACAACCACCTGACTAGCTGAGTGTAAAGATGGGTTATACAACATAAGATTAATGAGAAGGCTGGAGTCTGAACTGGGACAAACTTCTCTCACCGCTCTGACGCGGCGTGTACAGCGGTTTGTCGGTTTGGATGAACAGGAAGCCATTGGTGCGACTGATGGGCACAGACTGGTGCTGATTGATCACGTCTGACTGCACATGGAGAATCACATGATCTGCACTCTTGTCCAGCTGGTTTGGGTACAGCTGTAAAAAGGAAGTGACATCATAAGTATTTCAGGTGCCTTCAGGTAAACTGCAGGTGTTAGCCTGTTAGCATCTTTTCTCACCCGGACTTTGGCTTCAGCCTGGTGGTTATTTTGTGCATTGAGGGTCACGACCTCCCGAGCCAGAACCTGGTGACTCGGAGCCATTGATGTCTTCAGGAACAGGTAGACGGTGACTTCACCTGTAAAACCAAACAGCTGCACCACCACGGTCTCCACGGCGTCCAGGCGGAGCGATAGAGGTGCCGTTATCAGATACCTGAGAGAGGAGACATTTTAAGGTGATGCATATTTAGGTTGTTATCAGTTTGTCACGTTCGTCTAGAGCGGCTTATGGTGTTGATACTTGCACATATCATCAGCACATACAGTCTGTGAACGTTTGTCCAGACTCGTATCAAATTTAAATTTAAGGAATTACATTTTTAAAAAGCATATTTATGCTCAATGAATATGCTGCTGTTATTCCAATGAGTCAGAAACAACTCAAAGCTAGCGCTCCATGGCCTAAGTAGCTTGGAAAGAAGAGCGTCCGGACTTCTGTAAGCTGCTTGAAGACGTTTCACATCTCATCCAAGAAGCTTCTTCAGTTCTAGGGTCAAATGGCGGAGAGTCCCCCCAAAGAAGGACAAAGGACCCCCTGATGATCCTCCACCTAATCACACGAGCCAAGGTGTGAAAGCGGGTGTGGGTCACAATCAGCCAGAGTTTCGGGTGAGCTCATTGTGAAACCTAGCCCCACCCTGTCATGTGACTAACTGAGGTCAGATGGCCCAGGATGTGAGTGGGCGTTAAGGTGTCTGGATTATAGGCAGACAGTTGGGGTCATAAGCCCCGCCTCTGTTCAAAGATGGCCGTTCACAGTGGACATAGATGCTTCTTTCACTCCTCTTTCAAACCATCTGTCTTCTCTTTAGAAGACGGAGACCTCCATAATCACTCTTGGCTCGTGTGATTATGTAGAGAGGATAGTCTAATCTGGGACTCTCCACCATTTAACCTTATACCTGTCTCTCCACATAATCAATAATGTAAGAGAAAATAATCATAAAGCGGTACTAATTAGTCTGGATGCCGAAAAGGCCTTTGATTGCGTCAGCTGGACGTATTTGTTCTTGGTCCTAGAAAGATTTGGTTTTGCTGAAAACTCCATTAACAGTATTAAGACATTATATTCGATGCCTACCGCGAGAATCAAGATAAATGGACGAGTCACGGACCGTATAAAGTTGGAAAGATCTACTCGTCAAGGTTGTCCCTTGTCTCCGACTCTTTTCGCTCTTTACATTGAACCTTTAGCACAGGCAATAAGAGAAAATAATAGTATTCATGGGGTCGTAGTTAATTCAAGAGAACACAAAATAGCATTATATGCTGATGATGTCCTTTTGTACTTGTCAAATCCAGACCAGTCCATCCGGACCCTTTTAGATTTGCTGGGAAGGTTTGGGATGTATTCTGGTTACAAACTCAACATAGGAAAAACACAAATTTTAAGTTTTAACTATAGCCCGTCGAGTGAGGTTAAAAAATTTTTTTCTGTTGATTGGTCTCTGAAAGCAATTAGATATTTAGGAGTATGGCTGACTAAATCGTTAGATGACTTGTATAAAAAAAACTTTGAGCCCGTGAGCCAAAAGATTAAAGAGGACCTCACCCAATGGTCAACACTTGTTTTTGATTTTAGCGCGAGGATGGAGGTCATTAAAATGTCAGTCCTACCCAGACTACTGTATCTGTTTATGTCTCTACCTATCAAAATCCCCAAATCTCAGTTCCATGACTGGGACAAACAAATATCTCGATTTATTTGGAGGGGGCGGAAACCTAGAATTAAATATAGCACATTATTAATCCATAAAGAGAAAGGCGGCTTCTCCCTCCCAAGTCTCAGAGATTACTACCTTGCTGCTCAACTCAAAATAATTATACAATGGTCAAAGGAGCTTGCAAAGAAAAGCGTCTGGACTTCTTTAAGTTACTTGAAGACGTTTCACCTCTCATCCGAGAGGCTTCTTCAGTTCTAAGGTCAAATGGTGGAGAGTCCCAGATATAACCCTAGTGGGAGTGTCCCCCCACAGAGGGACAAAAAGACCCCCTGATGATCCTCTAATCGCCTGAGCCAAGGTGTGGAACTGGGTGTGGGTCCCAATCAGCCAGAGTTTCGGGTGAGTTCATTGTGAAACCTGGCCCCACCTTATCATGCGAATTCCTGAGGTCAGATGGCCCAGGGTGTGAGTGGGCGTTAAGGCGTCTGGGAAGGGATCTCAAAACTGGATTATAGATGGCAGAGAGTTGGTGTCGTAAACCACCGCCTCTGTTCAAAGATGGTCGCTCACAGTGGACATAGATGCTTCTTTCACTCCTCTTTCAAACCATCTGTCCTCTCTGTCCAAAATGTGAACATTGGCATCCTCGAAAGAGTGTCCTTTATCCTTAAGATGCAGATGGACAGCTGAATCTTGTCCTGTGGAGGTCGCTCTTCTGTGTTGTGCCATGCGCTTGTGAAGTGGCTGTTTGGTCTCTCCAATGTAGAGGTCTGGGCATTCCTCGCTGCTGTACAGCAAACACCACATTGTCAAGTCTGTGTTTTGGAGTTTTGTCTTTCGGGTGAACCAGTTTTTGTCTGAGTGTGTTGCTGGGTCTGAAGTACACCGGGATGTCATGCTTGGAGAAAACCCTCCTGAGTTTCTCTGATACACCGGCTACATAGGGGATGACAATGTTGTTGCGCCTGTCCTTCTTATCCTCCCTCGCTGGTGTCTGATCTTCTTTTCTGTGCCTCTTTGCTGACTTTAAAAACGCCCATTTAGGATAGCCGCACGTTTTAAGTGCTTCCTTTACATGTGTGTGTTCCTTCTTTTTCCCTTCAGGCTTAGAGGGAACATGTTCTGCCCGGTGGTGTAGGGTCCTAATTACTCCAAGTTTGTGTTCCAGAGGGTGATGGGAGTCAAACAGGAGGTACTGGTCCGTGTGTGTGGGCTTCCGGTAAACTTCGATGTTGAGGTTGCCATTCTCTTCAATGTGCACAGTGCAGTCCAGGAAAGGCAAACAGTCAACCTTCGTGTCTTCCCTGGTGAACTTGATGTTTTTATCCACAGCGTTGATGTGCGCAGTGAAGGATTCCACTTCTTGTGTCTTGATTTTGACCCAGGTGTCGTCTACATATCTGTACCAGTGGCTGGGTACTCTTCCTTTGGAAGAGCCAAGAGCCTTGCTTTCCACTTCCTCCATGTAAAGGTTGGCTACAATAGGTGACACGGGGGAGCCCATGGCACAGCCATGTTTTTGTCTGTAATAGCCTTCGTTGTATTTGAAATATGTGGTGGTGAGGCAGAGGTCTAACAGTGTGCAGGTCTGATCGGGTGTGAAGTTGGTCCTGTCCTCCAAGGAGCTGTCTTCTTGTAGTCGTTTTCTGACAGTCTCCACGGCCTCCGTGGTGGGTATGCAAGTGAAGAGAGAGACTACATCAAAGGACACCATGGTTTCATCTGGATCCAGCGTAAGTTTCTGGACCTTGTCAGTGAAGTCGGTGGAGTTCTTGATGTGGTGTGGGGTGTTCCCCACGAGAGGAGCAAGGATGGTAGCAAGGTGTTTTGCAATGTTATAAGTGGCTGAGTTTATGCTACTGACTATGGGTCTGAGTGGGACAGCTTCCTTGTGGATTTTTGGAAGTCCGTAAATGCAGGGTATGGCATCCCCTGGGTAAAGGCGGTGATAAGTAAGGCGGTCAATGATTTTGTCCTTTTCCAAGTCTTGAAGGCAAGCTATAACTTTCTTTTTGTAGCTGCTTGTGGGGTCTCGCTTTAAGGCTTCGTAGGTATTGTTGTCACTGAGGAGAGTAGTGATCTTTGTGTGGTAATCTGTAGTGTTTAGGACCACGGTGCATCTTCCCTTATCTGCTGGTAAAACAGTGATGTTGTGGTCTTTGCTCAGGGAAGCGACGGCCTTCTTTTCCTGTATTGTGAGGTTGGACGGAGGGACTTTGGCACTGGAGAGGGTGGCTGAGACTTTCATCCTGATTTGCTCTGCTTCTGTCTGTGATAATTTATTAATCCGAATGGCAGATTCTGTGGCTGTGATGAGGTCCACTATACAATGGTGTGATGACACTTATGGGGCCCGATGGAAAGACATTGAGAATATGTGTGGGGTCATTCCAATACAAGCCTTGATAGGAGATCAGAAGCTGGCAACAGCCTACCAGAAAGAACTGAACCCTTTCGCATCTTTTACATTGCTTATCTGGTTTGAGTTAGTGAAAGAACTAAATCTAAGGAACCACATTCAAGTACTTAAGTGGGTGGCTTATGACTCTGAGTTTAAACCAAACCAATTGGATTTACAATTTAAGAACTGGTCACATAAAGGCATTAATGTATACTGTAAAATACTGGATAAGAATGGCCTGCAAAGTTTTCAAACATTACAAGAAAAATATGGGCTAGGAAAAAGTGATTTTTTCAGATACCTACAATTACGGCAGTATTTGTCCTCAAAAGTGACTAAAGAAATTAATACACAATCCAATGAAATAATTAATCTGATTTCACAAACATACTATAAGGGATGCAAGTCAGTTATCTCTAAACTCTACCAGGGCATATTGAAAAGTAGGGGAACTTCAACAGATTATATAAAGGGAAGATGGGAGAGAGAGTTGTCCTCAGTTATAACTTCTGAGCAATGGGACAATATGTGTGAGACTGCCATTTCAACCTCATCCTCTGCATACTGGCGAGAATTTAGTTGGAAAAACCTGGTACAATTTTTCATAACACCAAAACAACAAACACGAGGAAATTCTTCATGCTGGAGGAGCTGTGGGGAAACTGTTGCAAACCATACCCACATATTCTGGTCGTGTCGAAAACTTTCTAAATTTTGGGAAGATGTTATATCAAAGATAGAACAGACTATAGGCTTTAAATCAAAACAACGGCCTGTCATAACATTTTATTTAGGAGACCTGCCCGAAGAATTAACAAGCAATGACAAATATCTCCTGAAGATTCTTACTGCTGCTGCAAAAAAAGCAATTACTCGTAAGTGGCTCTGTACTGACCCCCCTGTTCTGGACGACTGGTTGAGCGTTGTTGAGGAGATTCATAAAATGGAAAAACTTACCCTTTTGTTAAGGCTGCAACCTAATATTTATACCACAAGATGGGACAAGTGGTTGAAATATATCCGAAATTAGAATGTTGTTTTGTTTTGTTTTTTTAATTTAATTTATTTTTTCTTTCTCCTGTTTGTGCCGACTCACATCTATATAAACTTCTGCATGCCTCTCCTAAGCTGCTCTTACATCTGTAGATGTACTGTCAATTCATTAATATAAAGTCATGTTCTCACTGCCAGAATTGCTTTGTGGGAAAAAGCTGTGCTTTCCAGTCAACTGCTTGTTTTGTTATTGTTGTTTTTGGTTGTTTGTTGTTTTCCTTTTCTGTTGTAAAAATATGTAAAACCTTTATTAAAAACTAAGTAATAACCTTATACCTGAAGAAGCTTCTCGGATGAAGCGTCATCAAGCAACTTAAAGAAGTCCAGACCCTTTTCTTTCCGAGCTCCTTGGACTACGATGACCTGGATGACTGAGAACCTTCACAGACTAACACTCCATGCAAGCTACGAGCTGTTTCCCCCACACACATCCCCACAAGTCCAATGCTCTCAATCTCCAGGAAGTACCCAAAGAGTTCAGAGGTGTCTTTAAAGGGTGAAACAAACCTTTAGTAGTTTTTTCCACCTTCTTATTTCGGGGTCTTAAAAGTCAACTGGATGTAATTTTGGTTCAGGCTGCTAGAAACTCAGAACTCGGTGTGAAGATTTCAGTTTATCACGTAGTGCCAACTCACAACAACGTTATCTTGCAGCTCTTTTTATCGAAAGACTACAAACTTTGTTGCAGTTGCAAATTTAAAATGTTGGTTGCAAAAACAGCCCCGACCGCTCCGCACCTGTACCTGCTGAAGCCTTGGCAAACATGACCGTTGAGCAGGGGGGCGTTTGGGTTGGTTAACGCTCTCCTGGAGGTGCGTGACTCACCCGGTCAAATGTGATTGGTCAACAAAAGCTTCTTGCACAAAAACCTTGTCCCTGTCTATAGAAGTTATTGATTCTGTGGTTCTTAACCTCTTGACATCCACAGGTTTCCACCGACCTGTTTGGAATAGGATCACATTTATATGGAATTTTCACCTGTTTGGCGTGCCGGAAATCTGGAAGGTCAAAATGGATCTATGAGATTTGGTTGGAGAGGTAAAATCTTCTAGTTTGAAAAGCTGGGCATGTTTAGCATGTGGGGAAATTCAACCTAACCTTAACCCTCACTTATCCACTGGTGACCTGATGGACGGTAAACAGGACTAACGAGGAACACGCTGACTCTCCCACGCTGACTCTCTGCTGTTTGACACGGCCGGCCCGATCGAGGAAATGCAGGATGCTACAAGCTTCTTTGTGCTTGGGCATCAAATAAGTTGTTCTGACCTTTTGTTTCTTCTGCACACCCTGCAGCTGAACACGAACACAGCTGTTTAAGCCAAAACAGCTGCGGCAGTAAATGTGAGGCTGCAGGGTAATAAAACATTCATTAACAGGTAATAAAGTTCAAACAGACTTACGAGCTGGACTGAGCCTCCGACCTCCAGCAGAGAAGCCACACACACGCGAGGAGGACACACACCTTCATCCTGAAGGTGAGTAAGAAACACACTGAGCTCTGCAGACAACTGAGCGACACAGCTGGATTTGATTAGTTATTCATTTACTCGGCTATTGGCAAACGGCTGGGGGTCCTGAGTGAAACACAACCGAGGTGGAAGCTCCTCTGTTTGTTTGTATACAGAGCTGAGTGTGTAACAAAGGTGAGTTTACTCAGCAGGGGTTTTTGGGTCTTACCTAACACTGTTGACTCTCAGGTTATCAGAACGCAGGCATTCACCTCTCTGCTGCCGGCTGGGCTCCTCGCGACGCCAGAAAACACGATCAAAGGTCAGCACTGAAGCATTTTGGAGAATTTTAATAAAACAGACCAACTGAGTGAGGTGTTGTTAGCGCCCACTAGAGGGCGCGGTGACCACAACAAGAGCAAACAGCGTCTGAAGGCTGAGACTGCTGTGAGACCAGATCTGGGTTTTCTGGTGGTTCTGCTCTTACTGGACTGCAGACCTCCGAGGCCTTTCTGTCTCTGAGGAGCATCTGCAGCACCAGGTGCTGCTGCACCACCAGGTGCTGCAGCACCAGGTGCTGCTGCACCACCTGGGCATTGGGGCCATCAGAATCCATCTAAAGCAGAAGCTGCGACCCTTGATGAACATCTTCTACAGTCCTACTTTTTGTACCTGGTTTGGGTTGCGGGTCCCTCGCAGACTGTCGCTGTCCCGGGTTTGTGTTTGCGTGGAACTGTTAGTTATTTCTGGAATGAGGTTTGAGATCTTGTGTATTGTTTCTCTGCTCTGCTCGTATCTGTCTCTCCCTCAGCTCAGTCATGTCTGGGCCTCTGTCTCATGTGCACTGAGATCAGTTTGCTTCATTATGTTTGTTTGCTCCAGCCGGGCTACGGTTAGGCTGCATTTGGGTCCTCGCTCCACCTCACAGCGCACTGTTGTCAGTGCTACTGGTTTCAGTCAGTGTCCTGTTTATAAGGTTGGAGGCCTACACTCAGCTGAGACTGAAGTAGAGTTGGATGTCTCGAGACCACTTTTACGTGGTCTCGGTCTTGTCTCGGTCTCGCCGTCTCAGATCGACATAGTGGTCGGGAGATCTGGAGTCAACAGTTTCCATGACACACAACGTAACGTTCGATGATGTGTCATTTCAAAAGCATCAGCTCTGAGAGCCGTGCTTACAGAGCGCTTTGTACTGAATCAGACTCGACTCCCATTGAGCGAGAGCCGCTCCTCACTTAATGTCCTTTGGCTGCTCAGCTCTCACACAGTGGCTCAGCTATGCTCCAATCCCGCCGTATTGTAGCCAATCACATGTGAGGATATAGGATAATATCATTGCGTGAAAAACAGAGAGCGTGAGAGTCACGTGGAGCGTGTCTCTGTCCTCTCAGTGAGTGAGACAGTGGACAGTGGTGAGGAGGGCTGTGCATCGCAAAAACACATAATATGCCCGACACCCGTAAACGAAGCAGCATCTGGCTGCAGTTTAAAGACGTTTTTGTCTCGGTCTTGACTACAAGTCTAGATTGAAGAAGTCACCTGATGATGATGATGAAACGTTTCTCCCACTGAAACATCCAGATGAACACAGACACGTCCTGACTCCAGTACATGCCCACCAGCTAAACTATGCTGCACAGGGAACTGGTCCTTCCTCTGACTCCTCCTATCCCAGCATCTTCCTGTGTCGCACCAACACTAAGCGTCCTTCACAAACATCGATCAATCCC
Organism: Neolamprologus brichardi; assembly: GCF_056152115.1. Lineage (NCBI taxonomy): Eukaryota > Metazoa > Chordata > Actinopteri > Cichliformes > Cichlidae > Neolamprologus > Neolamprologus brichardi. Next base: position 38,336,102 of record NC_142115.1, read on the forward strand.
CCGTGACAGTCGTCTCCACCCACTCCACCCTGTCTGCACTGTCATCTTCACCTCTACACAACAGCAGTTTCATTAAAGACCACAAAAAATTATTTTAATTCAAACACAAAATCTCTAGTAGTGAAAAAAGGAAATAATCAAAAAACATCGGTGTCACTGACCACTTTGTAATTGTCAGTAAATAAAACTTCATGCAGTGTCTGACCTTTTCCTTGTTCAAACAGCCCAGCCAGTCTCCAACCTTCATCTCAAACGTTCTTGAAAGAGCTGTAGCTCAGGAGGTCAATCAGGTCATCTACTTATTGGACGTTGGTGGTTCGATCTGGCTGCTCCAGTCTTGGGCAAGACACTAAATTCCCAGTTGATGCCATTGTGTGCATGTGTGTGTGTATGTGTGTGTGCATGCGTATGTGTGTGTGTGTGCATGTGTGTGCATGTGTGTTCATGTGTGTGTGTGTCACCAAGTGCTTCCTCACTGGAGGTTGTCAGATTGTTGCAGGGTCTTTACGTTAGCTTACAGTTGTCCTGAGGCGACTGCTGGGTGAAGATGAGATACAGTAACACTTTATTAAGAGTATATAGGCTCAAATACAGTGTCCCTTTTAGAAGTCAACATACTTCATTACCAATACATGTGCCATATATGACCTTCTACATATACATATACAGAGATAAAGTGACAATAGAATTATGTTCTGGGCACATCTCATGTTTATATTCACATTCTTATCTTTGACGATGCTAATTTACACAGCAGGAAAAAAGGCCTGACAGCTAGTCGTCAGTTAACAGGCTCAGTCAGTTATTAGTGTCTCTTGTCATCATTCTGAGCATCATATACACAAATCAGGCCTCAGGGTAAAAAGTGGGGAAGAGATAAAATTACAGTTCTCTTTTTTTCTATCGAACATATCTGTTAGCCCGTTTAGGCCTGCTAATTAGTTAGCATCACAGCTAAAACATTATCAGCATTAATAATGAAAAAACAGTAAAACATGCTAAATTTCAGACTCTACTTACTCTAATAAGTGGTGAACTTCTTCAGAGGGATTTAATGACTTTTTAGCAGACTAATTTGTTGGTCAGTAATGTGTTTGTAGCTAACATGTTAGCATGCAGCTAACATGTTAGCATGCAGCTAACATGTTAGCATGCAGCTAACATGTTAGCTACACCAAATATCAAAACACAACTTCCTTCTTCAGTGGTGAGCATGAGATAAAATACATGAACGTATTCATTAGCCTGCTAATTTGCCTTAGCAGGCTAATACATTTGTATGAAACTATCTGTAACTACCACGGTATGTTAGGCTAGCAGGTACCATTTAAGCTTAAAATGTTTAAAACTAAAACTTTTAGAGTGAAAGTAAAATGATGCTCTACATTTAAAATTTTTATTTGAGCTTTTTTTAATTAAATACATAATGTGTAAGCTAAAGTGCTAGCGTGGTGGCTACTGCTGCATAACAAGGCTAAAGTGTCAATAAAGTTGCTCTGATAATAGATGAATGTAGTCACAAATAGTTATTTTATAATTAACTCAACAAACTAACACATTACTACTGAATTAGTATTCAGGCACAGCATGCAGTCCTGTGAAAAACTGAGTCCACCCCACGCTTCAGCGGTAAGTAAAACCAGCATTCATTCATGCACAGCTCTCTGAGGTCTGGACTGGACCGCTGCAGCAGCTCCATTCTTGTCTTTTCCAGCCGTTCTGCTGCAGGTTTCCTGCTGTGCTTGTAATCAATGTCCGGTTTGGTCCAAGCTTTAGCTGTGAGACAGACGGCCTCACATGTGAATACTTTGGCATACAGAGTTCATGGTTCATTCAGCGAGCCACCGTGCTGACAGTTGGTACGAGGTGTTGGTGGGGTTTGGAAACCTAAACTGAGAAGAGGCTTTCTCTAGTAACCCTTCCATCCAAACAAAGGGTGGACTTAAGATTTCACAGACTGTGTTGTTGTTCATCAGATTTAAATCACTTTGAAACCAGCTAAGCAGCAGATATGTCGTGTACTTTCTTTTCACTGTGACCACACCTGGACAAACTGAGCAGGTGGGCTGTCTACCAGAAACTCAGTGTTGTCCTCTGAAGAAGTCTGAGTGTTGAAAGACTTGGAGACTGTAGCATCTTCTTCTTGTTTTCACACATACATGACATCCTTTAACAGAGAAGCTGGAGCATGCAGACCAAAGCACGGCACACGTAAGCTCACGGACACAGATTCAAACGTACATGAAGGACCGAACACGACTCGTCATGCAACAGGAGCATGCATCTTTTGTTTCAGCTTGTCCTCATGAAGCAGCGCATTCAGAACAAACTGTACCAGTGGGTGGGGTACGGGGGGCGGAGGGTCATATGTCGGCTAAAACTCGTTTCCATGCACGTAACAGCGCCCCCCGCCCCCCCACAGGAAGTGCCCTGGGTTGGGTGATGGAGCTGCTGGATGTTTGGAGGAGGACGTTTGTTTGTTGGTGAGTTTAATGACAAAGCTTTGCTGTTTCTTATTGTTGCTGTTTCTGCAGAAGACGATGGCGCCCTCTAGTGGTTGGTTGGAAACATCTCTCTGTGATTGGTTGATGAGACGTGAGCAGGTTCCTCTCTTATTTCCAGCCTGAAACGTGTCCATGTGCGCCTCAGTTATTTCAGCTCGTCTCCTCTCGCCATCGCCCCATCACAGCACCATGGTGGGTATGTGGTGAACCAGCGACGCTGGGTGAGGCACGGCGGTCAGCTGGGGAGGGTGAGGAGGAGGCGGCGAGTGCGTCGAGTGCACCCCGCCTCCTCCTCCCACCACCAGTACACCTCCTCCTGGGGCGGCGCTGTCCCCCGTGGGGCGGTGCCTGGCGCTCTTCTGGTGCGCCCGCAAACCAGCCAGCTGCGAGTACGCGGACTGGCAGACGTGGCACTTGTAGGGGCGCTCTCCGGTGTGCAGCCGGACGTGGTTCCTCAGCGTGGACGACTGGCTGAAGCGACGGTTGCAGAAGCGGCAGACGAACGGCTTGTCCAGAGTGTGGATGCGCATGTGGGAGCGAAGGTTGCTGCGAGAGTTGAAGCCGCGGTGGCAGATAACACATCGCATGCGCCCCAGACTGGTGGAAGAGGTGGAGGTCGTGGAGGTGGAGCCTTCACAGGTGTGGAAATCATCTGCAGAGAAGAAGAGCTTCAGACTGAACTCTGAGACCACCCTCTCACCTGTGGAGAGGAACCTTTCAATTCAACTTTATTTATACAGCACCAAATCACAACAACAATCGCCTCACAGCCCTTTATGTTGTAAGGTTCTGCTGGAGGGAGTGTTTCCTCCCCCCGTCCAAGCTACTGCCCCAACAGCACCGCTCTGAAACTTGGCTGCTGCTTCTTCTTATATTATTATTATTATTATTATTATCTTATTATTATTATTATTATTATCTTATTATTATTATTATTATTATTATTATTATTATAACACTAAATATGTATGGAACTATATATATGTTATTTATTTTTCCTATAATAATGATTATTAGTTCTATGAATAGCAATCCAACAATAATATATTTGAACATACATGCATTTAATTTTTAATTTGTCATTTTATTATATTATTATTATTACTACAAATTTTAAATGTGTACACTTTTATACTAATGTGTACTTTAACTGCAATATTACAATGATATACTTATATTATCCATTATAACACACACACACACACACACACACACACACACACACTTTTAATAAAACCAAATATAAAATATACATTTACTTTTTAAATGGTTATTTTTCCAGACTGATTAAAGATAAATTAAATATACATTATTTTTCACACACATTCATAATAATATTAATTTTTATTTTCCAAAATAATATTTTATATCTGAAAGAACTTCATGTGTAACAATAATAATAATAATAATAATAATAATAATAGTAACAGTGTGATGGATTAAGGCCCTTTCGATGACTCCAACACAGATTTAATAAAATATCAATGAAACAATATTTTTGCTGCTGTTTTCAGGGTTCTTGCAGCGCTGCTGGATGTTTGGCTAACTGAGTAGATTTATCAATGACCTCACTGATCAATAATCAATAATGATTACCGCTCTTGGTCTTCTTGCTCTGTTCGTCCTCTCCTCCAGGAATTCCAGGGATTCCCAGGAATGTGTTGTGAGAGTTTCCGTACCAGACGAGCAGCTCCTGGTCGGGAGGGATGGTCTGAGGAGGGAAGAGAAAAGAGGAAGAGCAATAAATACTTGGATCAGCGTTTACTTCATCATAGCAACATTACTGCGTTTCATTATCACAGTATTATTGTTTTATTGTAAATATTTGATTCTTTCTTTCAAACTTGTCATAAATTCTGAAACATTTTCAGAATTTCTGTTTTTCTTTTCTTCAGTTCAAATCTATTTAAATTTCAGCTGCATGTCGTTAACCTTCGAGCATCAGAACCGCCGGAGTGGAGGGTTATGCTCAGACACCTGGAGGAGCCGGTCGAAGAACGGCGCCTGAAATCAGGCCGAGCTTCATCGCTCAAGGATTTATTTTAGAGAACAGGTGACGGCAGCGCGCTGAAGCTTCTCATGTTTCCTTCACGTGGATCTGGAGTCTTATCAGAAGCTTTTCCGAACATGATGAAGCGACGTGGAATAACCAGCACCCTCCTCTGCTCCACTGCTGTTTTGGCTGTTTTGGCTGTTTTGGCTGTTTCTGTGCTGCTTCAGTGACCTTTGTGTGCACGTTTATGGTGTAGGTTAAGAGGCGTGTAGAGTCTGTACAGGTGTGCAGTGATGTTGGGTTTATTCACTGAAACATGGACGTCTTTATTGATTCCTTTGTTGTTCCAGCAGGCGCTTTGATAAAAGCAAAGATAAATACTTCTGAGCAGACATGAGGAGGAAAAGATCCCTGAACCACCAAGAACCTCAGCCTCCAAACCACCAACATCTCACCGTGAACGCAGGTGTACATGTACCTGGGTCACATGATGTCACCCTGCAGGTGGAAGCAGGTGCGATGATACCTGAGGAGCTAGAACATGACCGAGTTTCACTAACCTCCACCGCCTTGTAGAAGATGCTGCTGCCGATCTGGACCACCTCGAGGTTCTGCTCCTGCTCGTTCCTCGCACACTTGATGTACGTCATCCAGCTCCTCTGGTCCTCCTGACTCGCATCGATAAAATACCTGACTGTGCCGTCCTCATTAAACACCTGAGGAGGGAGGCAGGAAGAAGGAAGTAAACACCATTTCCAGCTAAAGTCATTAGGTTAGTGTTCTCACTAGGTGGTTATTTGAAAGACCTCATACACAGATAATAACTAAGCTTTTTGACATGCTAACCAGTGGAACTGCATATGAGGACCAGTTAACAGTTATCATCATGCTAATCTGTTGGTTCAGGTATTTTAATAGCAAGCTAAGAATCAGCATATAAGTTTGTAAGTTAGATTAGCCATGTAACTTGTTGCAAGTAGTTGGATAGTTAACAGTTAACCATGTTGTTGATAAACCAATTAGCTGGCTAGCTAGCAATTGACTTGTTAGTTAGGTGTGAGCTAGCTAGTATGCTAAAATCAAGTCACTAAACTTCTTAACCAGCAAACTTTAAGTTTACTGAGGTTTGTCTGTAAAGGTTCAGCCAGCAGCTAGTTAACACTGGAAATAAGCTGGAAGACTCGATGGTTAGCATCGAGTTAGCCTTCAGGTATTTATTTAGCAAGTATGTTTGCATTTAGCCAGCCACTTGCTCGCTGTGAGTTTTAAAAGTTGACTGGCTGTAGAGTTAGCGGGGAGCTCGTTACTAGTCGGTGACTAATTAAGTAGAGTGTTAAAACTGAGTGAGTTAGTCTGACAGCTGAAAGTCGGCAGACTTAGCTTAAAGGGAGAAAAGACACGGCCCCAGAATCAAGCCTTGGGGAACTCCACATGGGGGCAACACTGAACCTAAAACCTTCCTCTAACAAAGACAAGGTTTTTTGTTTTTAATGATTTATTTATTTATCTTTGAGGAACACAAACAGCTGCTTTCCAGTAGAGGATAACGAAGGGTTATTTTTCATTATGAAACACACAAAGCTGCTCGAGAAAAAAAATCCAAGGAAAAAGAAAGACACCAAAACATGAGCGCTGGAAGAGAGCAGTCTGCCTCACCTCCCACATCAGGTTGTTGTTCTTGTACAGGTCGATGTGTTCAGGTGACACCAGGCGTCCGGTGAACGGACCCATCTCTGTCCCCGCTTTGATCCAGGTTTTAGAGAAAATGCCCAGACCTTCTCCTGGGACCACAGAAAACAGTAAAGAGGGCGTAAGTAGAACACGGCACCGGTGATTAAAGAGAGACCAGCGAACCCACAGAGGTTTACAGGTGAGCTTACCTGGGACTGAGCTCTGAGCGATGATCACCTCACTGGGTAAAACCAGGCTGGACAGCTTCTGCACCTCTGGACACAAACACAGCGCGCAGATTTTCATGTCAACATGTGTCACTCCTGCTTCTACAATTGGAATTCAAAAATGAAAACAGAAATGACAGCGCTGCTTCGAACTTTTTAAACGCATTTTAAACTGCGTCGGAAACGCTCGGAGCGCATTTTTCTGCCGGTTTATGGATGAAAAAGTCCCCGAAAGATGAATACCTGATGGAAGCAGGAGGAAATGTTCCCGATAACACGTCTACAATCAGGAAAACCCCCGGGACATTATACGGGAGAGCAGAAGGAGCGCGCGGGGAGAGAAAAGCGGGAGTAAAGGCGTGAAGATGAAAGCTGAGGCCGCCGCGGGAAAACGCGACACGTCCGTCGGAGAGTTGACCCGGAGCATCCACCCGAAGCCCGGCCGCTCCTCCTAAATTATCCCCAACGAACTTCACCCAGAACGGAAACGAATTTCACAATAAAATCACATTAAAATAAAAAAGAAGTGAGCGCGCGACAGCGAGAAACGGGCCGCGGCTCGCGCTTTGAAAGAGAGATCACGGACGTGATTACCGATCAGCAGCCAATCAGTCAGCAGCTGTTTGTTCAACAAATCATCCAAAGAATTTGATCAAATCTGATCAGTTATTGATGAGGATAATTAGCAACAAACGAACAAGAATCAATATTTTAAATTCATATTTAAACAGTTTAACAGATTTATTTTAAATACGAGTTTAAATTAAATCTTTTTTCTGTTTCATTAAAGATTTTTATCTTTTTCGTTTTAGGCTCCAAAATTTAAATTTATGCGACACTTGTGTAAATATTTACAAATATTTACAAGTATTTGTAATATAGAGAATGAATAAAACGAGTAAAAAAACAGAAGAAGAAATGTGATCAATCAATCAAACAATTATTATTGTTGTTGTTATTATTAATAATAGTATTATATTATTAATAATAACAACACTTATACTACTCTGATTTATTTTATTATAGTAATATAAGTAAAATAATATTTTGTGTGTTTGTTTTTTGTGTTGTGTGATGTGTGGACATACTGCAAATCAATTTGGAGACAATAAAGTTACCACTGACAGTATTATTATTATTATTATTATTATTATTATTATCATTATTATTATTATTATCATCATCATCATTATTATTATTATTATCATTATCATTATTATTATTATTATTATTATTATTATTATTAATATTAATATGCTTGTTGTTATCTGGTGTCTCCGTTTCTGAGCTGTACGGTTGGTCACTGACCTCCGGAGAAGGACTGCGCGAGCACCTCGGCGGTGAACGCGGTCTTGGGGCTCGCGCTCGGGGCGGTGCGGTCCTCGTGCTGCAGGTGATGCTGGTGCGGGTGCTGCTGCTGCTCGCCCAGCACGTGCCTCCAGCGGCCGTACAGGAAGCTGTGCAGGATGTCCGAGGTGATGATGTCCGCGAGGGACAGCGGAGGCTTGAAGCCCGGCTTCAGGCCCAGAGAAGAGCCGGGCAGCACGGAGCCCATGGCGGGGAGAGCCGAGGGGAGAGCCGAGGTCAGAGCCGGGGTCAGAGCCGGGGTCAGGGAGAAATCGTCCCGCTGAACAAATTAAAAAAAAAAAACACACAGTCAAAAACTCCTGTTTTCCACCGACCGAGGCGCGAGGAGGAGACGCAGCAGAGGAGAGCAGAGGAGCAGCTCGCGTCTCAGTCAGAGGTGAAGTTTAAATCCTGAGAGGAGCAGGAGCAAAGCGGGCGCGGGCCGTGTGGGGGGGTCTTTATATGGAGCTCCATCACCTCCTCCTCCTCTAACAGGGGGAGGGGGGATCCTGCACGCGCTGTTATTGGCTCCGTTTACAGCTCGGCTCGTGACACCGACACCCCACCGGGAGGAGCGGAGCCGGGCCGGTACTGGACCGAGGCCCCGCGGAGGTCCAAGCCCTCTTAGGGCAGGACCTCATAGGGCAGGTGTTCACGCATGCGCAGGTCAGCTTCCTGGCGCGTGTTTCAGAGCTCACCTGCTCCTGCCTGAAGGCAGGGTTGGTAGTTTGATTTCAGCCCGCAGGTTAGGCTCATGGGCCGCGTATCAAACAAACAGCTGATCGTTAAAAACAAAAACAGGAAATATTTCAGTTTACAACTACGTCACAAAACTGGGCGGAGACTAAAAGCGATAAAAAAAAATCAAATCATCAATCAAATATGAGAAAAATGATCCCAACATCAGACTGAGACCCGCCCACAGCTCAGAAACTGTTACTGATGATAAACTGATGACTGATACGTTGTTATCATTTTAATCAAGCTGACACAACAAATGTGTCATTTGTGTGTTTGACATTCAATCAAACGCAGATTTCTTCTGTTTAACAGGTTTGAAAATGAAGCGCAGGAATGTGTGTGTGTGTGTGTGTGTGTGTGTGTTTGGGGGGCTGAGTGACAGAGCAGAAAAACCGATTAGAGGACAACAGCTGCTTTCTTCATCACCTCCTCCTCATCCTCCCGCTGTCTCTCAACAGGATTATGATTCTCTCGCTCACTCTGATCTGTATTTATGAGCTTTTAAACATTTATTGTCCTCACACACACACACACACACACACACACACACACACACACAGCGTCATGAAGTGTGTGTGTGTGTGTGTGTGTGTGTGTGTGTGTGTGTGTGTGTGTGAGTGATCTTAATATTTGTACTTATTTAAATGTAAATATAAAATCTGACATCAATCTGCTCCGGGACTCCTCGGTGTCTCCTCCCGGGCTCGGTGACTCCTCCGGCGGCCTCGGCCCCGGGACTCCCCCGCCGCGCGTTCCCGGAGCAGAGCAGGGATTTGCTGACGGGGACGCGCATGTATTGAAGCGGACACGCTTTAATGAGCTTCTCCGACAAAAAGGCCCGTGAGCGTGCCCGGTGTCCTCGCGCCTTTATCCCGCTCTTCACGGCCAATCAGGATCCACTTTAGGCGGGAAGTCAGGGGCGGGGGGGCGGCAGGTGACTGGCACGCGTGAAGACAAGAGGGGGAGGCGGGGAGGAGGTGAAAGGAGAGGTGAGGAAGAGGTGGTGGGAACGCGCACAAATGGCGCACTGATATTGTTCCGCTAACGTGATTAAGCAGCGCTGCGGCCTCATTAGTATTCATGCGGCGCGCAGACGGAGCCGCAAATAATCCGCGTTTAAAAGCGCGTTAATGAGCTCAGCTGCGCGAGACTCCCCCCCCCCCCCCCCCCCCCTCCGAGCCTCATCATCACCACCACCATCATCATCCTCCTCTGCTGTCAGAGGTCAGAGGTGATCGTCTTTCTGTTAAATTCAGTTTTTTTGAGACAAACCTGAGCCCTGCTGCGTGAGACTGTAAATAAAAGATGGCGTTAAACGTGATCTTCTGAGGCTGTTGTCTCCGCCCTCCTCCACCAACGACCACACGGAACCACCCAATCGGAGGTCGATCCGAGTTCGGCTCAACGTGTCGGCATGTTTCAGTGTTCCATGCGTGGAGCTGCTCAGGTTCAGGTTCGCTGTAAGTTGGAAAGTAACTTGAGCTCTGTCAGGTTGTAATAGAGTACATGTACTCTTAGTACTTACGTTTCTAAGACGAACCGATGCTTAGAAATGTTTCTGCTCCGCGTGGTCATGTGACCCGGGGTGCTGAGGCAGAGCGTCTCCTTGGTCCTTATTTCTTCATCGTTTTCGAGGTTTCCAGACAAACTTCTCGCCTCACGCTCCTTCAACATGGTTTCAAGCAGAGGTCAAAGTTCAGCAGGGCGCTGCGAGCACAATTCAAACATGAGTCTGAGGTTCAGTGCAGCGCAGAACACCTCCATCGCTCACATCAGGTGCACATCTGGTCTGCAGCTGTTCAGAAACAGAGGACGATGACGTCGCTCGCTGTGTGTCTGTGACATCACTCATATGTTCTCATTATTATTCTTTTATGTTATCGTCACTTCAGTTTAACTTTGGTGCCAACGACAGTAAACGTCAGTCTGCAGCTGTTTGGGCTGGTGTGTGTGCACGGAGGGGTGGGCGGTACAGACATGCAGGTACGTGTTAAAGACAAGTCACGCTTCCTTTGGAAGGATGTTCACCTGCTCACATCAAAGCTTTTTCCTCATTTCAAACTCATAAGATGAAGCAGCAACTGCGGGAGCGTCCACAAACGTGTGGTCTGGACCATCCGGAGCAAACAAAGCCTGGATGATGAACGCGGCGTCACGCTGCTCTGTAACCTCGGCTCTTTGCCTCGTGAAGGGTTAATGTTCATTGTAATGTTGTCATATCAGCGGGACAAACATCGACCGCAGGACTGAAACCGCACGAGTGCAGGCTTTTAGAGCAGCGCATTAATGAACACTGAGTCACGCGTCCACATACTTCTGCCCCCTGCAGCGAGGCTGGCAGACACATTATTGGCCTGCTGGTCTCCGAGCTTCGGGGAAAAGGTTTGGACTGGGTCCAGATCACCATTACTTTAATGTTTAATCAGGCCTGCCACAGACTCAGGGTTCATCTGTACTTACCGAGCTGCTTCCTGTACTTTACGACCGCCAACACTCTGCTCTGCACCGCAGCACACACTCACGCCGGTCCAGCTGTCTCTGTGAGGACCCGCGGCAGTATAATGCAACATCGGGACTGTGGCGCTGACCCTGAGCTGGATTCTACCGTGAGCGCGAAACGTGTTCAGATACTCGGCCCCTGTGCAGGTGTCTGAGGATGGCACACGAAAACCTTCCATGAAGTCATCAGACGATAAGGAAACGTCCTCATTCTTTGATAAGTTAACAAAAGAATTGATAGCTGCCAGTTTCATACTGAATAATTACTGAAGTGCTGCACTCAGTGACTGCAGGGTCCCCCGAGGACGCTAATGACACCACAGTCCCCACAAAGGCACATATACGAGTACACCTACACTGGCAGTAATAACAGCTCTCACGTTTTCCCTCCATCTTCATCACTTCAAACATTTTTCACTCTGTTCAGCGCAGTGCGAACAAACGCCTGTCGGTCAGCTTCAGGTCACGCTCATCGTGAAACAGAGGCCATCTTTGAAACTTGTTGCTCCTGCAGGAGGCCGTGTTGGGGCGGGGCTTTTAACTCTGCTCAGGTGCCCGGCGCCTCGAGCTGCAGACCTGATGGATCACCGTTATTGATCCCCGGGGATCTGCAGGCGTGTGATTACAGTAATGCCCTAATGATGGATGACATCAGGCCGTCACTCAGACCATCTGTCTGCGCTCCGGGAACATGAATAAATGATAACTCCCACTTTTCATGTGAGAAGAGCTGCTATGTATTTGTGAGGACCAACTCCACACCAGCTAATGAAAATTCAGAATCTAACAGACGAACAGAAAAATGTCTGAAGTCTGAGCTTTGACCCGAGATGTCCCAGCTTTCCTCAGATGGCTCAGGAATCTTCCCGGGTCTTCACAAACATCCGGCTGAAAACTTTAAACGTTGCAGGTTCTGAAGGTCCGCCTCTGTGACAAACACGTTTTAACTGGAAGTTTGAAATCCATCTGAAAGATTTGGACCGGTTGGCTGAGGCGCAGACTGCAGAGGAGACTTGGATTCGGATGATTCCAGCACAGCAACGAGTTTTAAGGTCAGTAAGAGTAAACCTTCAATCAGTTTCCTGACAGCAGAAAATCGATGCCACGTTTGGCAGTTATGGCTCAGATATGGCAAACTCAGCCTAGTGTGGGTCAAAGGAAGCTGTTTCTATGGAAACGATGAGTTTGGTTGTGTTGATGCACGCTCAGTCATCCAGGTAAGGAAAAGGAAAAGGTTGATTCTGTTCATCTGGATGTTTTCAGACAAACGTTTCATCATCATCAGGTGACTGCAGGGTTCAACCTTATGAACAGGACATTGTGCTGGGAGGTCAGTTTATCATCATTAACATGCAAATTCGTATGTCCACTGATCAATGTCCATGAGAACCGTTCACACAGAGCGGCTGCAGCATCGTTCATCAGTGCTGCACGTGTCAGCCATTGTGCAGATGTCCTGTTTATAAGGTTGAACCCTGCAGTCAGCCAGCACTGAAGGAAACGTCCAGATGAACAGAATCAAGTTTTTTGGATGGTTTGCTGCTTGTTTACAGGCTGCTGTGGGAACCGGCCAACAAGGCTCTCAGCACTGCTGTTTGAGAACATCTGGGCAGGACTCGTCCGGAGCAGCGGCCGTCCACGCAGCTCGTTCACGTTGACCCCATCTGAAGAGGCTGAACCTAAAATAACACCAAGCACAAACTGACGGGCGGTTTCTGTTTCAGACCAGGACTAAAGCACTGGGTTTGCATCAGAAGTGTCAGGACTCATTAAAGGGAATCAAACGTCACAGCGGGTTTATGTAGAGATGGAACAAAGACTTGAACGGGTTTGTCCCGTGGCTGCAGCTCTCAGCAGCTGAATGTTTGATGTGAATGCACAAAGACACAGTCAGAAAGAATGAGCCCATTTATTAACCCTCATGTTAATCATCATCCTCGACCACCGACAGTCTCGTGGCTCGGGTTCATACACAACTCTATCTGTCAATAGAATCTAATAGAAAAATCTGCAGGTTACAGTTAGGACGTCTGTCCATTAGAAAAACAACAGAAACCATAAAACCAAAAAGCTCCCCGTCCCCCCTTCAGGACCGGGATCGGTACTGGGAAGTTCTAGGCCAGAGTGGAGCGAGCGTCGTGTCCGGTTCAGGTCCTGAGACGCTGCAAGAACCGGACACCAGGCCGGCGTCCGCTCCACCGTTAACAACTCCGGGGGGGGTTAACCCCTTCACTATAGCTCCCCACGCCTCGGAGCGGCCACAACAACGAGCTGCGGGACTTCAACACGCCTGCGACGACAACGCTCAGCTCGTCTGGTCCAATTACAGGCGTGTTGAAGGTGGCGGCGTCCAGACGGGAACAGGCGAGGAGAGGAGAGAGAGACAGTTAGCCTAGCAGTCTTGAGAATATAACACATATTCAGCTTCGGTTAGACACGACACGTGAATTAAACAATATCATCTTTAACAAAGTACATTTTAACTGGAGAGCACCCGCCAGAGTGGAAATTTACACAAACCATATCATCACATCGACAAAATGAATATTCATAACAGATTTAAATAGACCCCTGAACAGGAGAACTCATTATTATCGTCATTATTATCAGCATCATCATCATCACACATACACGAAGCAGAAGCACTGATTCAACGACAACCAGATCTCCCTCGACAAGACAAACCTCTCTGTGGTCCGACACGCACAACGTTCAGAGAACTGCCAACACGCACACAGCGCCGAGCCGACGCACAAAACGAGCCAAAACGCACACATTTTCATTAAACGCTCAGCTAACAAACAAAACTTATAACAGCACACAGCGCTAGCATACATACGCTAACACGCACGCAAAGTTTAGCTAAACGCTCAGCTAACAAACAAAACTTATAACAGCACACAGCGCTAGCATACATACGCTAACACGCACGCAAAGTTTAGCTAAACGCTCAGCTAACAAACAAAACTTATAACAGCACACAGCGCTAGCATACATACGCTAACACGCACGCAAAGTTTAGCTAAACGTTCAGCTAACACACAGATTAAATTCTTACCACTTGCTTAGCTGATAACGTTCAACTAACAAGGTTTTGCTAGTAGGCAAAAAAGCTAACAAACAGTGCTAACGCTAAGTGTAGCACAGATGAGCACGTTTTTAAAAAGTATCAATGAATGTGAATTTATGCACAAAACAATTTTATTGCTAACTGCATGTTAACGCTAAAGAAACTAATCAGTAGATTCAAAGTCCGGCTGCGTTTGAAAAACAAACAAAAAAACACATTTACAATCTGTGCAAGTATAAAACGGCAACAAAACAATTGTACATTTATTTTGAAGTGTAAACCAGCCCTAATATAAACAGAACATACAGCTAATGTACAGCAGCCGGCTAGTTTGTTTGGCTAACGAACATTAAAGTCGTATTTACCGAGTCATTCGTTCATGCTAGTCATGCGGTTGAATGAGACAGATGGACGTTCAGCCTAGAAACGCTGCTTTTGGCCTTTTGCTAACACATCAGATTACACCATTTAGCAGTAACAGTGTGAGAGCTCATGCTTCCACATTCAGACATTATCCCGTACAGCTCTACTTTTCCTCTAAAATGTTTACAAACTCTCCATGATCTGTATCAGGTTACATGTTATTGGTCGTTATTTACAGTCTGTGCAACACGTCACGAGCGCAGAGTAACACCAAGTTCCCAAACAGTCACTACGGCTACGTTCCCCACATCTATACGTAACGTAAGTCGTTAGCCACACAACGTGACGACTGCTGGAACCTGTGAAAGGGATTTTCTGTTCCCTGTATGGCTTTTAGTTAGACTGCCCGACATGTCAGGGAACTTGAAATAAGCTTAGCGCTTCCTGAGATGGAAACGAGGCTTAGAGGTTAGCTTAACCATAAAGCACCTAGGGAACAAAAATGGGAACATATAACCTTGGAACAAAGAAGCCTGAGAACTTAGGAACCTGGAAACTGGGAAGCAACTTTGGGAACATGTGACCTTAGGCATAAATGATCTTGAGAACAATTTTGGGAACGTGGTTTTGTAGACCTACCCGACACCTGGTTAGCACACAACAGACAAGCACGGTGTTCAGTTAGCACATTCATTCAGCTAGCCTTTGTAACGTGCGCATAGAAAAAAACAAACAACCCCACAGCAGCTAACGTAGCGCTCGGACAGCATTTCCATTTACTTACATTCAGCTAACAGGCACCACTTAGCTAACGAAGCACAGCTAACAGAAACATTCACACAGCTGAGGTAACACACACGTTTGTTTAGCTAACACGGAATCGATAACTTCATTGATCAGCTCCTGAAATTTCCTCTAAAAACAAATCAGAAAATAGAAATGCGACCAACAACAACAATAATAAAGTTCACTCAAAGAAAACTTGTCTCCACAGACTCGGTCATAAAAGCGGAGGCAGGAAAACGTGGCGGTGACTGGAGGTTAAATCGTGTGAGAATACAAAGCGTTAGACCACAGAGAGATCTGGCTTTAGACAACGCAATACAAGTCGCTATTTATTCATCGTTACATCATAAAAACCTAAAGAAATCACTATAAAGATACAAGAATAAGAGCTATGGTCAAACCAAAAGAAAACAGTAATGCATCATTGCACCTCCAA
This sequence comes from Neolamprologus brichardi, assembly GCF_056152115.1. NCBI lineage: Eukaryota > Metazoa > Chordata > Actinopteri > Cichliformes > Cichlidae > Neolamprologus > Neolamprologus brichardi. The sequence goes on from NC_142115.1 coordinate 38,351,739, forward strand.
GTTGGCGACTGAACAGGTAAAATTAGGAGAAACAGACCCAGCGAGCAGATTTAGTACAAAAACTTTACATTTCCATCCGATGTCATTAAAACGGTTTGATGCCAAAATAAAAAACAAACTGAGTCAACACACAGCCTGACGCATGCTTTAAAACATTATCATAACCAAAATAATAATAATATCTGATTTTCATACTCAAGACTGCTAAGCCTTATACCGTTTTCTTATTGGAAAATAAAACTAGACAAAATATAGATTATACTGGATTTCGTTTTGTTCAAAGCCACACGGATACATCTTGAAATTCAAGTTTGATAAAAAATAAAAACAAAGAAAAACCAGGTCTACACCGCGGGGAGACCGGAGGCTAGTCCAAAAACATCTGCCTGACAAAATATCGACTTTGTAAGGTTAAAAAACAGAAAGAAAGAGTTCGTGATTTTTCAGTTAATCCTTAGTTTTTCTCTACAAAAGGAGGAAGCGGGAGAGCGTTGCTAGGAAACCCCGATTCGGACGCCATCGACAACCATCCGAGGCCTTCGCCGGTGAGGGAGGAGCCTCTAGTGATCCTGAGGAGACAGGAAATGACAGTGACGTTTAGCCGTCGTGACCAACGGGAGGAGGAGATCGCTGTGAAGCAGAAGCCGCCGGTGTTACCTGTATCTGGGCGGGGTTCCACAGGTAGGGCTGCTGCTGCTGTCTGTAGTATTCTGCTAATGCTGCAGTGTAGTCTGGCACCGAACTCTGCTGAGACGACTGAGCTGCACACACACACACACACACACACACACACACACACACACAAACACACACATTACTTCAAAGCCTCTCGAGCTTTCTCAAACGTTCACTTTGATGTTGTTCACGAATCAGCAATGAGGCCAAACTTGACCTTCACACTACAAATGTCACTGAGCAGAGCAGCACAGGTAGAAACAGGAAGTGTCAGCTGCCCCGCACACACCTGTGCACGCCTACCTTTGTCTTTTAGCTCAAGCTTGTAACGCACACCTGACAGCCGCTCAGAGAGAAATGCAGAGAAGTGACTTTTCTTCCTGAGATGGAGGAACAGCCTGAAGCTTCACCAGTGTTGGGGAGTGACAGAGTACATGTACCGCCGTTACGCATTTAAAATACAAAATATGAGTAACTGTATTCTGTTACCGTTTAAAAAGGTGGTATTCAGAATACAGTTACTTTGCTGAAATAAAGGGATTACATGACGGTCTTCTCCTGTTTCGTATGTTCGGCTATGCCCTCTCTGTTTTTGGTTTCCACGCCCCAAACAAAACACGCATTAAGAGGCTCTAATGTCTGTGTCTCAATCTCGCGGCCCACGTCACCTCTACTTAGGGCCGCATAATGACATGAAGAAATAGTGAGAAATGAAAAATAAGAAATATTTTAAAAAAATATTCACAAAAATGACTTAATAAGAAGGCAACAGGCAGAGTGTCACAGGAATCGCCCTGAAGCCTCGTGGGTAGTGTAGTCCAGCTGTAAGTAAGCTATTAAGACTCGACTGTACACCGTGTTCGTGTTTTCCTCTGAAACAATAAGTTCTGTTGGAGCAGCCTTTCAACGCCTCTCTCTGTCTCTGCTAGCAAAGTTGACCCAGACAACAAAGTAAAGCTAGTTTTCAGCTACGAGCCGACACAGAACCCACCGTATTAGCCAGAGGTCCCTTTACTACGGCTCGGAGCCGCAGACCTGTTTTATATACGAATAGTTTTCTACACGAGATCACTGCAAAAAGTGCAGCCTTACCTAATGTCCACCTACTGTTACTCTGTTATATTCAGATTTAAACATCCAGTTGGTGTTGGTGTGGAGAGTAACCTTCAGTAATAGTAATAAATCACACAGCAAAAGTACATTCATGTAGTTGTAAAAAACATGATGATATATTAAGTAATCCAAAGTATTCAGAATACTCTCACTGAGTAACGTAACGGAATAAGTTACAAAATACATTTTGGGGCATGTAATCTGTAATCTGTAATGCAATACATTTTAAAAGTAACCTTCTTAACACTGAGCTTCACAACCTCAATGACACACATCTTACTCTGTTTCTTGTAGTAGTCCTCCCAGGCCTTACTGTAGTCTGTCATCAAGCTCTGAGGCTGGTTCTGCTGACCTGGACACACACACACACACACACACACGCACACACACACACACACACACGCACAGGGACACACACACACACACACACACACACACACACACAGAGAGAGACACACAGTCAATGTCACTGCTCGGAGCTCAGATAAATAAACATCACACATTCAGATACAAAATATGTTTCTGTCACAGCTCTGTGTGTGTGTGTGTGTGTGTGTGTCCCTGACCGTGTGTGTTTGTGTGTCTGTTGACTTGCCTAGCTTCTTATAGTACTGCTCCCATGCTTTAGAGTAGTCCATCTGTCCTGTCTGAGCCATACTGTGACCTACACACACACACACACACAGGGACACACACGGACACACACACGGACAGGGACACACACACAAGTCTTAGCTTCTACACTAAACAAAGGCTGTGTGTGTGTCCCTGTGTGTGTGTGTCCCTGTCCGTGTGTGTGTGTGTGTGTGTGTCTCTCCGTGTGTGTGTCCCTGTCCGTGTGTGTGTGTGTCCCTGTGTGTGTGTCCCTGTGTGTGTCTCTGTGTGTGTGTGTGGCCCTGTCCGTGTGTGTCCCTCTCCGTGTGTGTGTGTCCCTGTCCGTGTGTCCCTGTCCGTGTGTGTGTGTCCCTGTCCGTGTGTCCCTGTCCGTGTGTGTGTGTCCCTGTCCGTGTGTCCCTGTCCGTGTGTGTGTGTCCCTGTCCGTGTGTCCCTGTCCGTGTGTGTGTCCCTGTCCGTGTGTGTGTCCGTGTCCGTGTGTCCCTGTCCGTGTGTGTGTCCCTGTCCGTGTGTGTGTGTCCCTGTCCGTGTGTGTGTGTGTGTGTGTCCCTGTCCGTGTGTCCGTCCCTGTCCCTGTGTGTGTGTCCCTGTCCGTGTGTGTGTGTGTCCCTGTCCGTGTGTCCCTGTCCGTGTGTCCCTGTCCATGTGTGTCCCTGTCCATGTGTGTCCCTGTCCGTGTGTCCGTCCCTGTCCCTGTATGTGTGTCCCTGTCCGTGTGTGTGTGTGTCCCTGTCCGTGTGTGTGTGTGTCCCTGTCCGTGTGTGTCCCTGTCCGTGTGTGTGTGTGTCCCTGTCCGTGTGTGTCCCTGTCCGTGTGTGTGTGTGTCCCTGTCCGTGTGTCCCTGTCCGTGTGTGTGTGTGTCCCTGTCCGTGTGTGTGTGTGTCCCTGTCCGTGTGTCCCTGTCCGTGTGTGTGTGTCCCTGTCCGTGTGTGTGTGTCCCTGTCCCTGTCTGTGTGTGTGTGTGTCCCTGTCCGTGTGTGTCCCTGTCCGTGTGTCCGTCCCTGTCCGTGTGTGTGTGTGTCCCTGTGTCCGTCCCTGTCCGTGTGTGTGTGTCCCTGTCTCTGTCCCTGTGTGTGTGTGTCCCTGTCGTGTGTGTGTATCCCTGTCTCTGTCCCTGTCCGTGTGTGTGTGTGTCCCTGTCCGTGTGTGTGTGTGTCCGTGTGTGTGTGTCCCTGTCCCTGTCCGTGTGTGTGTCCCTGTCCGTGTGTCCCTGTCCGTGTGTGTGTGTCCCTGTCCGTGTGTGTGTCCCTGTCCCTGTGTGTGTGTCCCTGTCCGTGTGTGTGTGTGTCCCTGTCCGTGTGTGTCCCTGTCCGTGTGTGTGTGTCCCTGTCCGTGTGTGTGTGTCCGTGTGTGTGTGACCCTGTCCGTGTGTGTGTGTCCGTGTGTGTGTGACCCTGTCCCTGTCCGTGTGTGTGTGTCCCTGTCCGTGTGTGTGTGTGTCCCTGTCCGTGTGTGTGTGTCCCTGTCCGTGTGTGTGTGTCCCTGTCCGTGTGTGTGTGTCCCTGTCCGTGTGTCCGTCCCTGTCCCTGTGTGTGTGTCCCTGTCCGTGTGTGTGTGTGTCCCTGTCCGTATGTGTCCCTGTCCGTGTGTGTCCCTGTCCGTGTGTGTGTGTCCCTGTCCGTGTGTCCCTGTCCGTGTGTCCGTCCCTGTCCCTGTGTGTGTGTCCCTGTCTGTGTGTGTGTGTGTGTGTGTCCCTGTCCGTGTGTCCCTGTCCGTGTGTGTGTGTCCCTGTCTCTGTCCCTGTGTGTGTGTGTCCCTGTCCGTGTGTGTGTGTCCCTGTCTGTGTGTGTCCCTGTCCGTGTGTGTGTGTCCCTGTCTGTGTGTGTCCCTGTCCGTGTGTATGTGTGTCCCTGTCCGTGTGTGTGTGTCCCTGTCTGTGTGTGTCCCTGTCCGTGTGTGTGTGTCCCTGTCTGTGTGTGTCCCTGTCCGTGTGTATGTGTGTCCCTGTCCGTGTGTGTGTGTCCCTGTCCCTGTCTGTGTGTGTGTGTGTCCCTGTGTCCGTCCCTGTCCGTGTGTGTGTGTCCCTGTCTCTGTCGCTGTGTGTGTGTGTCCCTGTCCGTGTGTGTCCCTGTCCGTGTGTGTCCCTGTCGTGTGTGTGTATCCCTGTCTCTGTCCCTGTCCGTGTGTGTGTGTCCGTGTGTGTGTGTCCCTGTCCCTGTCCGTGTGTGTGTGTCCCTGTCCCTGTCCGTGTGTGTGTGTCCCTGTCCCTGTCCGCGTGTGTGTGTCCCTGTCCGCGCGTGTGTGTGTGTCCCTGTCCGTGTGTGTGTGTGTGTGTGTGTGTGTGTCCCTGTCCGTGTGTGTGTGTCCGTGTGTGTCCCTGTCCGTGTGTGTGTGTGTGTCCCTGTGTGTCCATGTGTGTGTGTTACCTGGGTCTTGCTGTCCTGGGTTCTGCCAGCTGGTCTGGTAGGTGTTTCCCCAGACGCCGGTCAGGAAGGTCTGCCCACTCCCACAGCTGCATAAAAACATGTGTTTAACACACAGCTGGCTGAGTTAAAGACACACACACACACACACGGACACACACACGCCCGTGTCCATCATCATCAGCGTCTCAGCATGAGGCCGTTAGACAAACGAACGCGACAGAATGCAGAGGACAGTTAAACGAATCAGCTGATGTGGCGGAGCGCCCACAGCCACGCCCACAGCCACCGCCGCCTCAGACTCACGCGGGAGCTCACACGGGCCTGCGGCGCTGCCGTGGTCGTGTTGGAGGTGGAAACGTCACGTGTGTGTGGACCGCGAAGGTTTTCATGGTGACCACAGTAAACGGGTCACACTCGTAGCTCTTGAACTTCTCCATGAACCGTCATCACACGGCGCCATCACGGAGCACGCCCACAGCAAACACGGCCTCCGCCCTCACCCCCCCTGAGGCAGAGTGTGGAACTGCTCATTGAGAGAACGTCACGTCATCAGGGTTTCTGTCAGGGCTGGATGATCATTAAAGTCGATTCTGGATAACGTGACATCGATTCATCAAAATCCTGAATCGATTTTTTAATATCAATTTATTTTGGCTGAAACGCCAGAATCTCAGGTTACACCTCACAACATTTCTACAACCTCCAAACAGCTGAAACAGTCAATGAGAGCAGGAACACGATTCTGCACAGAGACGTGAACACAAAGCGCCGACGCATCAGAATCAGCGAGCTGTCGCCTTCCTCACCGACGGCACGGACGCGCTCGCTGATTCTGAAGCTGTTAGTTTGACCTCTGAACCTGATCCAAACTACGCTTCACATAAACATCGTCATGAATTCACTCTTAGTTTTGCTTCCACCACGATCTCACTTCATGCACAGCTCTCTCTCTCCCCCCCCCCGTCTCTCTCTCCCCCTCCACGCTGTCGGCCGCTGTTTTGCTTTTTTACTTCCTTCCAAAAACAAAGCCTCATTCCTGCCGTTCAATACTGAACAAATGTAAACTTTTTAAAATTATGCAAAAGTGCAAAACGCTCGGCCGTGTCTCTAATCAAACCTCTGTAACTTTCTCTGCTTCACTTCGTTTTTGATCGACTGCAGAATATTTTTAAGGTCATCTGCTATAAAATCCCAAACCAGGAAAATCTCCTTCATGTTTTTGTTTTATCCTCAGTGACTTTGACACAAAGGCCTCTGCTGTGACGCTCACACCTCTGATAGTCTCACGGCGTCAGCTGAGGTCAGTGTCACAGATATAAAAATATAGATATGCACTGACAAGTGATCAGTTATAATATTTCTGACTGTCTGAGGCAAAATTTCCCCGATTCAAATCAAATTGAATCGGTCCCAGAAATCAGTGACAATACCCTAGTTTCCATGGTTACCTGAAATTAGGGCTGCCACGATTAGTCGACTGTCAAAATCGTCGACGACTGATTTAATAGTCGACGCGTCGTTTGAAGCTTTGTAAGATCACAAAAGACGCAGGAATAAGTAGTAGGATTTAAGAGTGTAATAACGGACTGAAACAGAAGATGGCAGCACTGCATGTACAAGGATGCCAGCTGCCGTTAAACCCCGAAGAAGAAGAAGCTGTGTCCCAGAATTCATAGCGCAGCCCAGCTCAGTTTCCAACAATGGCGGCAGCTAGTTAGTTTTAATATTACTCTTATTATTCTTTCTGGGTCACAAAATAAACGTTTAACATATTTTCAGGCGAGAATGTAGCTGTGTAAACCTCAAATATCTGCTCAGTTTATCAAGACACCACATATTTTCAAAAGCGCTCCGACGTTTTCGGAGACGTCTGTTACCCACTAGCTCGATAGCTAGCCGGGGGCTAGGCTAACTAGAGCCGTGAGAACACCGGACTCCCGGCTAATCGTCTTCAAACCCACCGCTGTCTTTCGCTACTCAGGTTAAACATGATATATAAGTCACTTAGATAACTTAAAATGTTATTGTTTGGCTGTTTTCAGTATTTTATTTGTTCCTGAGTAAATCGGTTTGGCTGAGATTAAAGTTATAGTTTTTACACAGCTAAATAAACATCAAGCAGACAGCTGATTATCAGAAGTGTGAGATGCTCGAGAATTTACTCCGGTGTCCTGTTATATTTTAGATAGCAAGGAGTTTATTAAACTTCACCGAAACAATCTGCAAATTTCATTAAAATTTAATAAACTATCATCTTGTCTTTATTTTTAGTTAGCACAGACCTGAAACACTTAAAGCTGTAAGCTAATGATAGTTATATAAGAGCAGATGCTGCTGGTGCAATAAGCTGTACGTGGGATGATGATCTGATCAGTCGACTATCAAAATAATCACTTGTGGCAGCCCTAGTTTCCATGGTTACCTGAAACTACCTTTTAGGTATCACATTTACCTGCAGTGAAGTTAGCAATGCCTTTAAACAGTCAGCCAATCAGAGCGCAGCTTGCTATCATTACAACAGGATGTTCAGACTCAGAGCGGGGGTGGGGAACTGAGCAGGTCCTTTAAATCAGCTGTGATCATCTAAAACCTGCAGGCCTGGACTTCCCCCCCCCGGCTGTAGAAGAACACCAAAGCAGCCCCGCCCACTCGTGGACTGGACTCGCGCCGTGGGTGCAGCGTCCTTCCTGCTTCTGAGGGACGTGGATCACGGACGTATGTGCTGTGTGACGGCGGCGTGCGCTAAGATCTGAGGACTCTTACTTCTGGTGTGCAGCGGGACCCTGGGTGAAGGGGCTGAAGCCGAACCCTCCGTTACTCATGATACCCGAACCCTGTGGGAGGAGACACAGGTCAGCGCTCGTCCTGCGAGCATCTACAGAGGTGCGCCTGTTTTACATACTCCGATCTTGTCATCTATTAGCTGGCGAGCCAGGTCCATCTGCTGGGCGGTGCCTCTGATGGTAAAGACCCGGGTGTTGGGGTCGGTGGAGGGTGGGGGGTTCCTCTGCAGCTCCACGTGAGCTCCAGACTGCTGGTTAATGCTCTTGATGGTTTCTCCGCCTGCAGACACAAACAGCAGGTGTCATTCACACAGCTGATCAATATGAGCGCCGGGGGCGGAGTCATTCAGCAGGGCTTAGTGGTGTCACTGCTGGGAAAACGAGACAACGCTCAGGTAGGAAACCATCGGGTGAAGATGTTGGGACAGACGCTGAGAAGCGCTCAGAGTCGACGCTGCTGTTCTTTGCTGTTTCTGTGACTTCACTCATCGGTGGGATTTTAATGTTTACACTCAAAGAAGAATCATGTTGCAGGATGCTGCACGCCATCAGGGATGACCTCGATGGCTGGGGTAGCTTAGCACTCTTGAACATGTCGGTCTATATGACTTTAAATAAAAGTTGAAAACCTCGACTTTAACTTTAAACCTGACTTGAGGATTTTATCTGATTTGCTTAATTCTGGGAAAATTATTAAATTAAATTTCAGTTTGTGTAATGAGCCGCAGAGCCTGGGGGGCTTCACAGGTACAGCTGGTCCCAGCAGGACGGTCAAGGTGAGGACAGGAAGCATTAACCTGCTGGCAGAGACCAGGAGGAGGACGTGTCGACAGAGCTGCTGCTGACAGTCTGAAGCCTACAATGACACAAAGAAACCCAACAATCATATGACCCCCTATGAGCAGCACTTTGGTGACAGTGGGAAGGAAAAACTCCCTTTTAACAGGAAGAACCAGGCTCAGGGAGGGGCGGGGCCAACCTCCATACCGAACCTCATTTCCATGAACACAGTGGAGCCTGCCGAGTATAACCCTGATAATTAGAGGTTAAAGGTCACCTCTTCTTTTGTTTCAGTCTTGGATTCTGTTTCAGCAGTTTTGCATTAATAATCCATCATCAGCCCCTCACCTCGTCCTCCACCTCTGTGATTGGCTGCTCCTCACAACCAGCAGGTCTGGGGGGGGGGTTTAAAATGTATATGATTTTCATTCAGTGTTCATCGACTGAGTCGACCGTCAGCACGAAGAATTCATCAGAGGAAACGAACATGAGGTCCTCTAAAGTGGTGCAAAGTAAGAGTGTGTGTGTGTGTGTGTGTGTGTGTGTGTGTGTGTGTGTGCGCGCGCGCAAACAGGCCATATGGTGTCTAAACACGCTGCACTTGACATTTTCTTCTTTGTGGCTTTTAATTTGGAGGCTGCTGCTCGACCCTCTTGACCTCCAACTCTCTCTCTCTCTCTCACACACACACACACACACACACACACACACACACACACACACACACCGAGTGGTTGATGGGCTGTAAGAGGTTTTTAAATAGAGTGAACGAGGCTGCGCGACTGTTGTACTGTGGGGTTAAAATGTGTCTCACTGATGTCTGCAGGACGTCTGCTCACAGCACAAACACTCAGGACCAAAACACCAGAATAAGACGCAGTGACAGGATTAAAGATCATTATCATGTTACTCATCCAATCCACGTCGCAGTTTCTGCAGAAATGAGCTGACGCAGCCTCGTTCACGTGGATTACAGTGAAACAGATCGCTGTGATCTTTAGACAGGCTCTATTTTTATTCTGTTCAGGGAGAAACAACCATATTCAGTCTGAGTTCACAGCATCTTCCATAAATCACCATAACTGCTATACTGGCGCTGCTGTGTGGCATCACACATGCATGTCAATCATCCATCTCACGAGTTTGCTAGCTGCAAAAATAGTAATAATAATTGTTGTGATTAGCATGAGTCACGCACACATGGTGGAAAATGATCTACTCGGACTTACACAAACTCCCCCCGTGTGAAAAGGTGCAAATCCTGTTTGCAGATGTTTCAGGCGGATTGTCACCTGAGCCACGATTTGTATTTGTCATTAAAACCTGCAGCATGTTAGTGCAGTCATGCAGGGGCACATTTCAAACCTTGGACAACATTAAAATCCAAGCGTATTCAAGGTTGAACCATTAATGTAAACACAAACGACAGCAGTGTGAACGTTTTCCTCACCTTCAGTTTTCTAAGCAGACTCAGTTTCCTACCTTTGCCAATGACCAAGCCACATTTGTCAGCAGGGATGGTGTATGTCACTTCCTGTAGGGGGCCAGGAGAGCCCATAGTCCAATCACCACGACCTCTGACCCGCCCGCCCCGCAATGCTGAACCGAAACCATCACGTTCCTGTGAAAACAGCAACATGTAAAAGGACCCATGAAGAAGAACAACAACAAAGGTCCCCACTCAAAAGAAAAACCAACGTGTGTGTGTTTACCTGTGCTGTTTGGATGAGTTCATTGATGAGGTGGACAGCATGCTGACAGCGGTCTGGCTGACCCATCACCATGGCGACACGTTCTAGACTGACACCATCATCTAAAAGGTCAGAGGTCAAATCCTCAGCAGTGTGAACAGAAAGTCTTATCTGTTTCTACACGTGTGTAAACTCACACTGACCAGTTGAACTGTGGATTAAACTGTGTGAACACAAAACTAACCAGCCTGAGCTGTCTCTCTGCTAACGTTAGCTAGCTTACCTGCAAAGAAAAACGTCGCCTCAGAGGATTAAATGGGGACAAAGAGCAAGCTAACGCTTCCCAGCTAGCTGCTAAGGTAGCCATCAAGAAGTCAACTAGTAAGCTAATGCTAGTCAGAAGAAAGGCAGTGTGTCAAGTCAATCTGAGCGTTTGTTCCTCCAAAAGCAGCCGGACAAGCTAACAGCTTTAAATACGACAGAGATGAAACCAGGATGACGTTCACAATAACGTTGCTGAAGATGATGAAGATGATGAAGCAGCTGAAGCGTCCACGTCATGGTGGAAGCGGCTCACTGGTGTTCATGGATGATGTGATGATAGCAGCTGCAGAATGAAGTGGACTCGAAGCGCACGTTTACAAAGATTCAGCCAGTAACGAGCAGCATGACACACCTGCTTTAAACTGGATCCGGACCCCTGCATCGTTCTGGATCTTCTTGATCATTTCTCCATTTCTGCCAATCACAATGCCGACAGCAAACCTGGGAACGGGAACCTGAGGACAGACGGAGAGATCAGCACGCCGTCTAAACACAACCATCCCAGGTACGCTTGTTTGCCCAAGTCATACATCCAGGCTGGTGCCTCCCAGTCGGGCGCCGAAGTCACTGCGACCCGATCTGAAGTCTCCGTCCTTCTCCCGGATCACCTCCAACACCAGCTCCCTCGCTGCCTGCAGGAGGAAACGGCCCGGGATTAGCCCCGCCTCAAAGGATGGAACTAAAAAGCATCGAAATATTTACCAACTTCCTGCTTGACCTCAAGTCTCCAGTTCGATCAGTAACCTTTTCTCATTGAAAGCCAAAATCTTTTAGGGATCATCTAAACCAAACCAGCCCAGGACCTCGGAGGAACCCATGACAGATCCAACCAATCAGAGCCCTGAATCTGCCCGTAGGCTTCACTGATAAATCCTGTTACAGGATGCAGTAAAACTTTCCTCACTAAACACTTTACAGCAAATCTGTAGTGAAAAAGATCAGATCAGGATGTTTTTAGATGATTGTAACTGGTCAGTTTCCTGTGTTAATAAGCTGCAGATAGTCACATGGTCTCGTTTCACGCAGCTGCTGTCAGTGGCTCGAGGTGTCCTCAGCTTTGACAGCTCCCGCTGCACTGATGCTCAATGATAAATCAGCCGTCACAGTTATCGTCCTGCAGAACGATTCCTCCTGGACTCGCTGGCTTACCTGCACTTTGTACGGGTCTCCGGAGATGCGCAGGGGTTTGTCGGCCCCCGTCGGCATCGGGCCGTCCTGGATCATCATCATCTTCACTCCAGCTCGCTCCTGAAAACCAGAGCAGTTAACATCACTAACATTTCCTGCTGTTTGAAACCCTGTTATTCAATCGGCACCTCAGTCCGGACCCTACAAACGTTCCTGCTTCACGATCGTCACGATTTGTTCTATGAAAGGAAAACACCTGATTTCATGGCGAACGCTCTAAACGCACACACGCCACCAGCCAGCACAGATAGCTCTCCTCAGCAGCGTTACGAAAGTGAAAACTTGATCTGATCAAGAGTTTGGAGTTCGTCTTGTAATCAGAAGGTTGCCGGTTCGAGCCCCGACTTGGACAGTCTCGGTCGTTGTGTCCTTGGGTAAGACACTTCACCCGTTGCCTACTGGTGGTGGTCAGAGGGCCCGGTGGCGCCAGTGTCCGGCAGCCTCGCCTCTGTCAGTGCCCCAGGGTGGCTGTGGCTACAATGTAGCTGCCATCACCAGTGTGCGAATGTGTGGATGTGTAAAGCGCTGTACACATACAGATCATTTACCATAAAATAACTACAAAGAATAAAACTCTATTTGAGTCATTAGATGATTATAATTATGTAAAAGACTAAACTTGTTTATCTGAAGTTCAAAGACTTGGAAACATTGTTACTGAACAAATTAAAGAAGAACTCGAGTAAGATCAAAGGCTCTGTCTGCAGACCCAACAGTGATGTCAGCTGTCAAATACATTTCACCTCACAGTGACATCACTTCCTTGAGCGAGAGCCCCCCCCCCCCCCCGTTGATCTGAACCTGTGACGTGAATCTACCTGCAGCTGTTTGATGGTGTCTCCTCCTCGGCCAATCACCAGCCCCACCTTGCTGGCTGGGATCAGCATTTCCTGCACCGAGGCCCCGCCCTCTCCATCACCATGGAAACCCGGACCGTTTCTGCAGCGGTCCACGATCTGGGCCAGCAGCCGCTTCGCCTGCCTGAAAACAGCCAGACGTGACAGAGTTTAGCGGCAGCGTCGCTTCACCTGCAGCTCTGCCAGCTTCACCAACTCACTCGATGCTCTCCGGGGTCCCCGTCAGAGAGCACGGCCGCTCCATCAGACCCCCGCCTTCTGCAGAAACACGCATGTGTCAGGTAAGAGAAGTTTGGATTCTCCGTGGTCCGAGGAAACGTAAAAACACGGAGCACTGAACTCACCGGGAGCGATCTGGATCTTACAGCCCGACTCCAACTGGATCCTGGTGATCTGTTCTCCTCCTCTGCCAATAACTGAGGTGGAGGAGGACAGACATAATTAGAGGAACATCCACCCGCTGCTTCTGTACACGCAATAAGACTCCAGGTCAAACACACTGACGTCAGCCTGCTTCCTCTGAGGCACCGGGAAGGAAAACGAGGCTCAGCTGATCTGCCCGAGGCTTCTGAGGCCAAACAGACTCACATTCTGGTTCTGACATTAACGTCTGACTTATGGGGTTTGCATCCAGACAAACCAGAACCGTCGCAGTTCTGAGTCAAAGAAAGGTTCAGTAAAAACGCTGAGGCAGCAGGTTACCCTCAGACTGGAAGCCCATTGGCTGAGGAGAGGATTCAGTCTCTGTGAGAAAAGTTTACCTGCACACAGCCACAGGCTGCTCACATGTGATTGGCCGCTAGAAACGAGACTACAGACAGACACCAGGAAGCCTGCAGAGCACAGTGCAGGGAGCAGCTGCAGGTTCACACGCATATTCTACGTAAAGGTTCGAGAGCCCAGCGAAAGGTCAGAGGTCATACTCACTGAAGCCCACCATCCTGTCAGGGACCTTGTAATCCTCTGTGATTACCCTGCAACACACACAGAAACACACATCGGCATCCTGGTCACGCATGGCTGTGTGTCAATAAGTGATTATTCTGACGCAGACTGCAGGAGCACAGATCTATAACACCGGTGCACCTCCACGACCTCACACGTGGCCATTTGCAAACAAGAATATGAAGCTGCACACGCATCATTACACACCACTGAGAGTGTGTGAGTGTGATCAATACGAGCTGCGGGTCGTACCTTTGATGCCCCATGGCTGCTAGCTGGTTACCTACTGGGAGACAGAGACAGAGATTAGACGTCAGGCTGATGTGACGGCGCCGATCATCAGAGCGAACAGCGAGAATCGAACTGTGTGCGGCAGACACGGGAACACGTCGGAGCACAGACACACGCTTTTCTCCCGCCATCGTTTATTAAACAAAATAAAAACACGTCACTGAAGCTTCAGTCGGGCCGCAGTTACAGCAGTTTCCCTTCTTACAGACGGCCTGTAAAGTGTTTTCATCAGAACTCGACGAATGCTCGAACGTCACGGCCGTCCTGTCACTGATCAGTCTGACGGGTGGAGTGCGGGTGTATGAGCCTCTTACCTCCATCCTCTCCTGGTCGTTTCTGGCCCGGGTAGTACAGCGAGGGCTCGACACTTACTGAGGAGCTGTTGAGGTGAGACATCCCTTCTCCGCCCAGCTTGCCCACCATCTGTGAACATGGCAGAAACAGCTGTAACACCTGCATCTGTTCACAGCAGCTCAGCACACGGGAGCGGCCGGAAACTAACAGCAATAATAAAATTAGAACGGGAACGTTTTTACAGCACACGGGTCCAAAACCACAGCAGGATAAAGACTAGGTCCCAAACTGGTCCCAGGTCAGCAGAAAGTCCAACATATGCAGCCTGTTTCCAGAGGCCGACACAGCTCAGCCTCACACTCCTCTTCCTCACTCCCTAAACCAGGAGGCTTCCTAATAAGGCGCCCGGTTTGGCTGCAGACGCACTCGACTGACTGGGCGCAGATATTTCTAACAGAGCTGCAGCTCATTCAAGTTTAACCACAGTGTGTGAAGAACAAAGTTTGGTGGAGCCGTTTTAAAGGTGTGAGCCTCAAACGTCACAGCTCTAGCTGGGAGACTAAACCTTCCTCATCGCGTCCATCATCTTCTTCAGATGTTCTTCTACCACAAACACCCAGAAAATGTTCATCAAACTATAAAGAAGGCCACAAAGAACCAGGAAATGACATCAAGACTTCAGCTGCCATTTAGGGGGAGGAGCTAAAACTGTTTGTTTCAGAGGACGAACTGACGGTACGCAGACTGCAAATACTATTAAATACACACACACACACACACACACAGAGACAGACGCACACAGAGGAAACCTTCAGTGTTTTCCTGATAAAGACTAAAGAAAAATCTGCTGCTCAGTAAAAATAGTCCAGTGGGCGGAGTCAGTCTGCTGCACCTGCTCACACCTGCTCAGTGCTCCACAGCCTCACAGTATTACCTGTAGAAGGTGAGCCGCAGACAGCTAGTAAAGAAAATAAACCGTTGAAACTCTCTCAGCTGAAACGTGCAAACTTTAAACAAAGGTTTCTGACCCGACACCTGACGGAGGCGTCGTCCTCTTCCTCCTCAGCTCAAGCCTCGTCTGCTGACCTGACTAAACGTGCTCATTTACTCCTGATAATGCTGCACTAACTTATTGTCAGGAGATTAGACATGTGACCCTCCCATCGCTGGTCAACTGACACCTAACAAGCTAAACATCAACAACTGCTAACATTATGCTAATTTTTTTTAAAGAATCATGCTTTCCCAGTGATTTCACATCGTGTGAGGTTTTATTCACCAGCCGTCAAACTCCAGCTACCTACTCAATTCGAAGGCAGTTTCGGTAACGGCAGCTAACTGAGGCTAACAGCAGCTAACTGAGGTTAAGAGCAGCAAACAGTCACTAACTGAGGCTAACAGCAGCTAACTGAGGCTAACAGCAGCTAACTGAGGCTAACAGCAGCTAACTGAGGCTAACAGCAGCAAAAAGTCGCTAACTGAGGCTAACAGCGGCTAACTGAGGCTAACAGCAGCAAACAGTCGCTAACTGAGGCTAACAGAGGCTAACAGCAGCAAACAGTCACTAACTGAGGCTAACAGCAGCTAACTGAGGCTAACAGCAGCAAACAGTCGCTAACTGAGGCTGACAGCAGCTAACAGAAGCTACCTGAGGCTAAACAAAGGCTAGAAACAGCGTCATTGGACAGAAGTGAGCTCGTATCGTACTTTCAGACAGTGTTAAAGCCTCAGGAGTAAACACACCTGGACAGTTGAGGTACACAGCAGGCTGAAAGCCTACACTCACTGGAGATCAACAGCAGCTACATTTGTTTGTCCTTCAGCAGCCAACACAGCGAAGATTATGCCCTTAAACTTGGAGGAGAAAGAAAACAGAACTTAAATAATTCCAATCTACTGACATTAGTGGTGAGATTTCCACACTCAGGAGAGGCTCCCCCACCGCCTCTCCTGAGCTCGAACACTCATTCTTCTCCACGTTATTCTCCAAATGGTCCCAGTTCTGCTCATGAACCATTTATCACCTGCTGCAGGTTCTGGTGTGAAGAACAGAACCAAGGTTACCATCATACCTGGAGTGCGGCACAAAGGAGGAGAAGCCTCCAACAAGAGGACGAGAAGCTGCTAATGACATCAACGACTGTTGTGACTTACTCGTAAGGACCAGGGACAACTGGTTAACAACAACTGACTTTTCAAAATAAGAGCTTGCTGACTGCTCTCAGGATGAACGCATCAACAAATTTACTCATTAAGAGAAAACACGAGAGCAGCCACGAGTCCAGCAGCCGAAAAACCGAGAGGGAGCTAAACGCTGACCGCACAAACATCAAGTCACAAACCTCAAAAACCAGTCACGTTTTAAATGTCTCACACGTCTGTAGCACATCTGACACACACACACACACGTTGTGAGTTAGCACAACATAGCTAACATCACCAGTGCTGGCAGCAGCAGGTTACCAGCAGGCCGGTGTCACACAACCAGCTCGCTGTCCTAACAGATTTCCAGAGCATGATTTGATTGGTCAGCAGCAGCACTTGCACTCAAAAAGAAGTGATTCCACAGTTCAGTTTGGTAACACTGTGACATCACTTCCTACGTAGTAAATGAGAGGCGAAGTGTGCGATTCCTGACCATCTGCTGGAGGTGTTACAGTTTCTTTAGTGGAGGTTCACTTGGTGTAAACCATCATCAGAGGAACAGGATGGAGCTAAACTTCGACCAGACTTGGGGGGGAATTCTAATCACCGCTGATAGAAGACGCTAAATACACTGCGACACCAACCGGAAATGTAGAACGTTTGCCTTCAAAGTAAAAGTCATCCTTTATCACTAACAAAAAGCACAGCTTTTACTTTGAAGACGAGCGTTCTACATTTCCGGTTTGTGTCGCACGTTTCACTTCGCTTTGTGAGAGTTTGCAGAAAGGTTGGCTGCATGTAAACTACAGACGATCAAATCAACGTGCTGGTGACCAATCGCACCGAGGTTTTTGGTAAAGCATCGTTTCGTGACCAATTCTACGTGATGACAAGCAGCAACCACTCAACACATTTTTCCTTAGCAACTGGTGGTTGCCAGGAAGTCGGCGAGCACTCTGTACACGGAGGACTGCGCCTGGTTAGTCTGCATCGTCCACCGAGCGTCACCCCAGGCCAGGTGTTAGCGGGCAGTGACGGATGTTTTTACCCAGTGTGACAGAGTGTGGCTGAGAGTTAACGGAGTTTAAAGAGACAACACACTAACAGGAAGTAAAACACAAATGATCCAACTTCCTGCCGACTGCTTGCACCTCACACCTGAGGTCACCGCAGTGACACCTGGAGGAACACACCTGTGGCTTGTTTCTGGTCCAATAAAACAGACCCATTAACAGGGAAACTATCACCGGACAGACTCGCCGTGACTTTGTGAGCTCTCAGGTCTTCAGGTGAAAGTTACCGGCGCCTGGAGGAGTTCTTCAGTCAGTCCTGGGGGAGCAGGCTGTGATTGGCTGGGGTGGCACTCAGAGGTCAGGGTGCCAATTTAAAGGGCACGCTCACTGTCTGTTTACCTGAGGCTGACTCTTAGGTGTGGTGCACGCAGGCAGCAGTGCAGAGTGAGGTGCACGCAGACACAGGAGGGTGAACCTGTCTGTCTATAGGCGCAGACACACCTCCTGCCTGTATATGGCTCTCAGGCTGTTGCGTAACGCCAGCCTACTTTCTAACCAACTTACAGTAAACAGCAGCCTGGGGGGGGAGGGGGCCCGGCTCCCCGATTAACCGCTGGGACTCGGTACAGACACCCCCCGGCCTGCGGGAGACCCTCGTCGGGGGCAGAAGGCGCAGTAACCCCTGTGACCCGCGTCCTTTCTGCCCCTCGCAGCCCAACAGGTTGCCCGCTGGCGGAGTGACACGTGTGGCCAAACTTCTGTCCCGCTCCCCCCACCCTCGTCTCCCCTCCGCCGTCCCAGCGCGCTCCCCTCCGGGTGACAGCTCGGCAAACTCCCCCCAAACTCTCTCCCGGAGCGTGTCAGCCCCGGAAAAGTTTACACAAGCGGCCACAAGTCCAACTCCGAGCTGCTTCTAGCTAGTTAGCATGCTGCGGAGTGTGTGAGTGTAACTGTGTGTGTGTGTGTGTGTGTGTGTGGTACAAGTTCGAGTAGCAGCAGCAAAACACGGACAATTCCGACAAAAGTGCTTTGGCTCGATCTAAACGACCCGATTCGGCCCGGAACGGGTGTGGGCTGAGCCCGGGTGGAGTTGTTACCTGCCGGGCCCGCTGCAAAACATCGGCCAGGCCCTCTGACTTCAGCCCCGGCTGGTTCATCGAGGCCTGTCCCTGCACCAGCTCCGCCATCATAGCGCCACTAGCAAGCCGTTAGCCGTTAGCTGTTAGCCGGATTAGCTCGCGCTGTTAGCTGCGCTGAAAAAAGAGGCGAGAGGTGTCACTCCGAGAGAAAAACTAGACCCGGAGCTGCACCGCGCTCGAATGAAACTCTACTGAAAGTGCGAGCCCGCGTGGCCACACGGACACGATAAAAGCTGGCTTTAAAACCAGTTCTACCAAATAATACAACTTTACCAAATATATCAACACAAATGATGCGCAAGCTCGCACAAAATAACACAAACCGTTAAACAACAATAACAAGGAAGCTCAGCATGACCAAAAAGATTCAGACCTTTAATAAAGAATCCTGGTCTTAATGCTCGATGGACATTTATCAGAGCTTTGACTGAAATAACATCACAAACCAACTCAGAGACTCACAAAGACCCGTGAAAACCTACAAATGACCCTAAAAAGGCCACAAAGAATTTGTGTGAAATGTTTCCAGTCAATAAAAATGTTTTTTAAGAGTTCTCACTGTTGTCTGATATTTATCAGTGATCAATAACACTGATCGGTTTTTAATGTTTGTTCATTGCTGCACTTCCTGCAGCTCTCGGTGAACACGTGCTCCGGAGCCGTTTCCGGTCTCTTTAAACTCTGAGCGGAGCGTCTCCGTCATAGACGATCTCTGCTGGGCTGCTCAGCTGTTGCCACTTCGCTGCTCTGTTTCCGCTTCCGCGTTGAGTCACGTGTCAGAGCCAGCTCCACAGGTGGAGAGCGGAGTGAAGTTTAAGCTGCAGCAGAAGAAGATGAAGGAGGAGGAGGAGGAGGATCTGTCAGGCAGAGGTTTTCTGTGTGTGTGCAAACAGACCTCTGACCTTTGACCTCTGGTTCCACTGCACATAAAGACTCAACTTGACTTCACCGTGTAGTCCACAGCAATAAGGATAAAAAGTAATCAGATTACTCTGCTCTTAATATACACATTTTTTGCTCTTTAATGTCACAGCAGCGAGGCGTTTAAGGACCAATCTGATTTATGCTTTCTGCCCTCAGTCCCCGCCTCCTGACACAGGGTCTGAGGCGATAGGGGCGGGGTTGATGTTGATGAAGCGCCTGTATGATGGTTAGTGACGCTGTTCTGGGAATCCATCCTACCTGAAAAAACATCCCAATGTTTCTGCGCAGACGCGGCGCACGCGCACAACACCAACGCCGATGAACTTCTTTTTCTCTCACCCATCCAGAATACTTCTTAAGGTTATGGTTATGGTTGGGGGTAGGGTTCGGTTTAGTCACCGTCAGATTATAATAGGGGTAGGACGTTTTGTCAGAGTAGGATGGTTTGTCAGAACACCGCCACCCTGTGACCACCTGATGACCCCAGGCCACGTTTATTAGAAACGTCTGTGAGAGAAGCTGTTTGTGCTCAGGTCATGCAGCAGTTTGGTGAGAGTGAGTACAGCAGGTCAGAAATGTCCTTGACTGTCCCTCATCAGGGGAGTTCAGGTGTTCCTGCAGCAAAGTGACAGGTAGAAGCAGCGTGCAGGTTTGCAACATGATGAAGACGAGCTCGTGTGGATCAGGTCGAGTGGGTCTCAGGTGGGTCTGGAGGCAGTGTGACCAGGATCCACAGGAGGAGAAGAGCTCCTCCAGAAACATGAGTCCACACTTCACACAGAGGCTCAGTGTGACCTGCAGTGACCTCACACACACGGACACACCTGCATATGAGGTGATTTATGAAGAGCCAGTCGGTGTCCCCGTAATCGCTCCGTCTGAGACTTCATTCAGCTAAAGGCTGTGCAGCGTGTGTGTGTGTGTGTGTGTGTGTGTGTGTGTGTGTGTGTGTAGCTCTGCAGAGTGGAAAAGGATGGCTTCTGAAGAGGTTATTGCTGACCATCAACAGGAAACACTAACAGCCTTAAGTGGCATTAAGACCCACAGTGTGTGTGTGTGTGTGTGTGTGTGTGTGTGTGTGTGTGTCCTACAGTGAGGGTTCTCCTGTTGGACCATGTGGGCCTTTCTTCTATCACACACATTAAAGCCTGCAGAGAGTGTGTCCGCCCTGCTGGACGTGATGAGGGTCAGAGGTCACGTCCAGTCGCTCAGAGGTAACTTACACATGAATCACGACTTTTTACCCTCCTCTGCTTAGTTTGTGCTGCACAGTTGGGTGCAGTGATCATTTTAATCACTTTCCTATAATAATTCTGAGTTACCTGAAGTTTAAAATCACCAGGATCTGTTTCAAAGAACATCTGAACGTTTTTATATTTTCATTTCCTCTTTCCAGTTTTTTCTTTCTCATCCTCTTCATCTGCTTCCCACACACACACCACGAAGAGGAGTGTTTTGTAAACTTTGTCATTTCTTGTTTCAGTTCAGTTTTATTTGTCATGTGCAAGTTAGCACAGGGTCAACATTGCAATGAAATGTGTTTGACGAGCAGCAGACACTCTGCAGCATGATACAGTAGGAGAAAATAAAATAAAATAAAATAAAATATAAAAATAGTAAGGAGCTAAATATTAGAGAGACATGGTAAAAGAGAAAAGATGACTAAATATATATGTATCTATAAATATATGTACACTAGTGATTAAATAAGAAAATCTTGAAAAGAAATATGACGGGAGGGCAGATGGGATATTGCACAGGCACTTGTGTTATTTAACGTGATCCAGTGCGTGACTGTTGATGGATGAATCAAGTATTGTGGTTTCATGTGGAGCACTCCGCAGACACGCGTGGAGTCGCTCAATCTGTGTCTGAAAAAATAACAAGCTCGTGCAGCAGCTGGTTTGACCTTTTCTCTGTTTAAAGCTCGGTGCTGATGTCAACATCACAGCGCGCTGGTGAATCACGATCCACGCACCGGGGCCGATGAAGAACTCGGATTATTTACGGCCATGAAAACGTCACAGACTAAAGAGCTGAAGGAGTTTCACAGCTCATGTTTCTGGAGCTTCGTTTCCAAAAAGTACAAATATTAAAGTGTGTTTTCAAAGTGTCCATGTGGCAGGAGGGGCACAGCTGCACCCGCTGCTCCTACCTACGGGTACCGGTGTCCGGTGCCATGATGGCACCGATTCTGACATAAACGGTAGTAACCAGACTGAAAAGCAGTGCACATTTCGGTGCTTTTTTTCCTGAGCTGTGATACACTTTAGATTCTAGCCAATCATTTTACGTTTCCGAGGATAGTAGGCGGGTCCAGGTACGTACGTTCTTTTAGAGCAGAGCTACAGATTAAAAACGCCCAAGGTGAAGCGGTCAAAGTCTGGCTGTACTTCACAGCAAAAGATGCAAACTCAGCAGCTGCAACAAGTGCTTTAAGCTGATACTGTGATGCTGTCAAAGGAGGTAACACCTCAAATCTGATGAAACACCTGGCGACGCATAGCGTTTTTTTAAAAGTCGAGAAATGCGCCGTATTTGATAGCTTGCTGCGAGACCTCACACCGAGCACATCTACTGCGGGTGTGGTGCCTGTTATCGACCCGGAGTTAGCAACATCCCCCAAAAACCCGAAGAGGAGAGTCCTGGCCCCTAGCCCTGCCAGTGTAGCAGAAATGATGAGGATGATGATGCAGCAGCAGCCGTTCTTCTCTGCGTGAGTAGCTTAATGTTGTTCGTGTGTAATTTACGTTGAGTAGGCTAACCACGTTATTACATTAATGCATGTAAGGTGAACTAGCAAACACCATCATAGCTACATGCAGCTGTCTTCTTGTTTGATGGCAGATACTCCCTTCACCCTGGCCAAAAAGGCTAAAATGACCAAAGAAAAAGTGGAAAACAGCTAAACATGAGAGGTTTTTGGACAAAGTTTGTGTTTTTTTCCATTGATTAAGCACTGCTTCCAGCCAAGAGTGATACCATATATGCCCCATAGCTGCAGAAAAGGCTAACATTGTTATCTTTTTACAAAAAAAACAGCTGAACATGAGAGGTTTTTGGACAAAGTTTGTGTTTTTTCCATTCTTTAAGCACCGGCACCGTTTCAAAAGTACCGGTTTGGCACCGGTATGGGATAAAACCTAAACATACCCATCCCTACTCAAACCTACTCGCTCCTTGCATTTGTTACTGTTTGCGCACACGAGTCATCACCTCACCGTCATTTCTACGAATGCTTCATCAGCACCACCTGGTTTTGGTGCTAAATCAAAGCATCATCTGTGTCTGTGAGAGATGGAGACAGCCTGTCAGTCCCTCAGCATTCATGAAGCAAAGATCTGAATCGTTATTATACGAAACAACTTCGTGCGCCTCGGATAAAATAGCACTAAATAAAAAGCAGAAAGAATAAAAATGGGAAGTAATTCGAGATAAAAACGGACTTATAAGCATCAACAGATGATGTCAGTTTGGCCACGAACGCACTGGGGTCTGTCGGCTTTTCTGTGCCGTGTCTGCAGTCAGCCGTGGCGTGAGGTGGAAACTGCGTGCTGGTGTCAAACAACCGGCCTCATCCTCGGCTGGCATCAGGAGAGGCTGTGAAACTCCATTAATTAAATACACGGAGAGAGATTATTATTATTATTATTATTATTATTATTATTATTATTATTATTATTATTATTATTATTATTATTATTATTATCGCGGCAAAGCAGCAGCGCTGATGGACGAGCGGCTCTTTGGTACTTGAGGATTTTTCCAGCAGCTCCTGACTGAGTCTTTCTCCTGAAGGTGTGCGTGATCCCAGCGGGGGGCGGAGACACGGCGGGTTGGGGGGAGTATTGGAGTGAAATGGTGCGTGAAGTGAAGGTTTCTGCTCTAATCATGTGGATAATTCCTGTTTTTCTTCTTTTCTCCGATATTGAACCGCCCGAGGTCCCCGCAGCGGCGACGGTGCCGAACACGCCGAGCTCAGCGGGACCTCGGCGGACACTGTTGATTGGCTGAGGGCACCGCGGGCCTGAGGCCGGGACACTTCCACAGGTCAGCGCGCGACACGGCTGACGTCACGTTTCCCGTGTTAGAGACGGCATTACAGGTGAACGTGACACAGGTGTGAAAGGTCTCAACAGGTGTGGAGTGTGCAGGCCTCCCGCTGCACGTGTTTATAAATGAAAAAGAAAACCGGTAAATAAAAAACACGCGTGAATATTTAAAGACAACAAGTTAAACCTGTTTCTGCTCTGACGTCAGACAGACTCAGTGATCGTGGAGAAACGTGACTCGACGTTTTCATTGCGTGAAGAAAGAAATGATCTGAAGGTGATGACGTCATTAGTGAAATCATGTCGCAACATTTTTGCTGATTAAATGAGTTCCGTCAGGGACAGTTTTCAGAATAAAAGCTGAAAAAACGTTGAACATTATTATTTTATGTTACAATAGATTTCAACATTTTTAATATTTCAACACATTTTAATAACTGACAGTTTAACCTCATTACAAAGAAATGTGTTGATCTACCTAAATAAACAAAGCAGTTAAAGAAAAACAGCAAAATGTAAATAAAAACAACCCCACAGAATAAATCACGTCTGTTTATAAATAATCGATATTCATATGCATCATGTTGATATTTGTAAATGTAAAAATATCACATTTATTAATCCTGCACATTTCCTGCACCTGCAGACGCCGTGGACGTGTTTAGTGCGCAGGCTGGAGGAAGGATAATGGCCTGTTTGTACCTACAGTTTGATTTCCTACATATAAGAAACATGTCGAGATTTTTACTCCCGTCTGTGTTTGTGGGATCAAAAATCTTTTTGACTTATTTACTGAATCAATGACGAAGTTGCAGCAGTTTTAACCGTAAAAAAACGCGGCTGCTTTAAATGTTCCCATAAAATCTCACCGTTCCCTTTTGCAGAATCCAACATGTAGACGTGGGTTTCCTCAGTCTTGCGTGGCCTCGTCCCGTCTGTGTCCCGTCTGTGTCCCGTCTGTGTCCCGTCTGTGTCCCGTCTGTGTCCCGTCTGTGTCCCTGCTGGATTTAACAGATGTTTTTACTGCAGCGTCTCACTCGCTCATAACTTTCATCAGATTATAATTTTTAAAGGATTTCGAACACTTTGAATCCATTTTGCTCTTTTAAATTTATGAAACGTGATTCTGAAAATTCACGATTCATTTTCATGAATTTAAAAGAACATTTATGTATAATTTTTACAAGTTTTATTGTGAAAGAGGAAGAGGAAATGAGTGTGCTTGTGATCGTTGGCGACAGAA
Organism: Neolamprologus brichardi; assembly: GCF_056152115.1. Taxonomy (NCBI): domain Eukaryota; kingdom Metazoa; phylum Chordata; class Actinopteri; order Cichliformes; family Cichlidae; genus Neolamprologus; species Neolamprologus brichardi. Next base: position 38,376,177 of record NC_142115.1, read on the forward strand.
AGTACGACAAGTTTGTGCAAGCGTGTCTGAATGAGCTGAGGAGCCGTCTGTGCAGCGTCTAAAATAAGCTGGACGTCTGGAGTGTAAGTACTGCGTACACTGAGGTCCTGCCAACCACAACACATTCAGCAGACGCCGGAAACGTTGCTGACCAAACACAACCTCAGACCAAAGTTCGAGGCCTTCGTCACTGACTGGAGGCCCATCAGTCAGCTGCCAGCACCTGACAGCAACTTTGGCTTTTGACCGAAGCGCTCCACTAAGAAGATGTGCAGTCCCACCTCGGTGAGAGTCTGCAGTTTAGAAAAGCGTGTGTTTAACATGAGAAACAGTCTGGCACCTCCTCGCTGCTCCACTTCACTGATTTCGCTCCATCAGATCAACGAGGATCAGCTGAAGACTGAACTGTACCTTCTTCTGCTTTCGGGCAGTGGCCTGATCTCATCAACAGCGACAGCATGTATGGTAACACTGCACACGGGGCCTTTACAGATGAAGTGAATAATAACATCTGGCCCACAGCAGCTGGACCTGAGGCTGAGTTTGGGCTGACTGAAGGCCAGCTGTGGGCGTCGGCAGCGAGTCCGAGTGGACAAAGCGCTCGCACACACTCAGACATGGAAAACCCTGCCGCTTCTCCTTAAAGCTTTCCTCTTTTGGTTGCCATGACAATGCATCCAGGGGGAGGAGCCTGTACGTCCTTCCTGCTGCAGACATTAAATATACTTACACACGAGAGAGGGCGGGGTCAGCGTTTGCAACCATCAGTCACGTCTCAGAATGACGACGGTGGGGTCAGCGAGCTGCTGTAAGAAGTCGGGTTTTCGTGGTCAGAGTGACTCTTTGTTGGAATCGCAGAGCAGGGCGGGGCCCGAGCTGCACGGGTCAGGGAGCTCTCAGCGAGGATGAGGATGGCTGTGATTCTGAGTGATAGCTGAGGCTCCTGCAGCGGCACGTTTGGGTCCGCTCGTCCCGCTTCAGGTCGGCGCAGAGCTGCTGAAAGGTTTCTGTCCTGATGGGACGGTGACGCACAAGCTGCAGTCTGATGCCCCTCATACTCTTATAATAAAACATGAAGCATGAACTAACATCATGTTAAACACCAGGCCTGGTTTAGCACTTGAATGACAGTCCTACACCTGACTGCGTACCTCAGGCCTCTGGTGACCCCTCCAGGCTTAGGGTGTGGTTAACGTCCTCTCCTTTTTACAGACTTTCACACCTGACTGTAGGAGACGTCATTTAAAAAGTGCGTCTCTGCTAGTTTCTGAAAATCACATGTACCAAAGCATAGAGCCAACTCTAGCCAAAGACCGTCGCAGGAGATCACACTGTTATTAACCTCTGTCTCTCTTCCACAGCGTGTCTTTATCCTGTCTTCCTTCTCTCACCCCAACCAATCACAGCAGATGGCCCCGCCCCTCCCTGAGCCTGGTTCTGCCGGAGGTTTCTTCCTGTTAAAAGGAAGTTTTTCCTTCCCACTGTCACCAAAGTGCTGCTCACAGGGGGTCACATGATTGTTGGGTTTTTCTCTGTGTGTATCATTGTAGGGTCGACCTTACGATATAAAGCACCTTGAGGCGACTGTTGTTGTGATTTGGGGCTGTGTAAATAAAGTTGAATTGAATCATTGTCAATAACACAGACGGAGCATCTGTAGAGAAGCTGTCGGTTCACCACTGCTCCAAACCCATACTCGCTGCAGGATACTGATGGAAAGCTGGAAGTGGTGCTTGAGGTGAGGAAAGCCGGACAAATGTTTAAAAATGGATGGATGTCGCTAAATATGTAAAAGATAAGCACAAAGTGAGATAAGGAGAGGTGTTCAGACACATACAGTTTATGAGGGACGTGTATGTGCTGCTGAGGAGAGGCTCTGCTGTCTGAATCATCTCTGACAGATTGCCTCTGTGCTCATCATCATTCAAAGAATAAAAAGCTCTTCCCGTTGAGCAGCGTGTCCACATACTTGTGGCCGCTCGGATAGCTCTGATTGAAGTGTGTGGAGGAGGGCTGATCGCACAGATGATCAGAGGCCTGCTGCTTTTAGACGACTCATTATGGCGGCCTCCTGCAGACTCAATCCATTACACATTACTGAGACAGGCAGACGCCCGGCACATCCAAGTGTATGGAGCCACAAACTTTTCCTCTGGAACCACACATTTAAAGGCGTTCAGCCCAGTGAGCGTGCTCCGACTGAGCAAACGCAGACTGCAGGGAGACTGTGGACGCTGCCGGATTCACGGCAGCTCCATCGGTGACGACGAGCACTGCTCTCAGCTCAGTTTGCTCTCTTACCACGCTTTTAATTGTTGTTCTTTCTTTACTCGTCTTCGGGGTTGTTTTGCTCTCAGGCACTTGGGCGCAATCAGACGGAGGCGTGTTTACGGTATCACTGTGACTCAAGCTCAGAGCAACGTTCAGCAAAGCCGGCTGAGATCATCGACTTCAACGGGCAACGACTGCTTTGTGGCTGTCGCTGCGTTGGTGACCACAACGGGATGAGAGGGTGGAGTCAACATAAATTGACCACAATTTCTCTCAGTAAAGCTGGAGCTTCTTGGACGGCCTGTTAGTACAGTAACCTGTTACTGGTCATATAACTCTAAATGTCCCAAAAGGCTCAAACAGCACAAACACAGTTCAGAGGTCGAGTTCAGGTGAAGCTAGCAGGCAGCTAGCAGGCAGCTAGCAGGCAGCTAGCAGGCAGCTAGCAGGCAGCTAGCAGGCAGCTAGCAGGCAGCTAGCAGGCAGCTAGCAGGCAGCTAGCAGGCAGCTAGCAGGCAGCTAGCAGGCAGCTAGCAGGCAGCTAGCAGGCAGCTAGCAGGCAGCTAGCAGGCAGCTAGCAGGCAGCTAGCAGGCAGCTAGCAGGCAGCTAGCAGGCAGCTAGCAGGCAGCTAGCAGGCAGCTAGCAGCTACAGTGTCAGTCAAAGAGGCCACGCCCCTAAAAATAACCAAGGGGGCGCTGATCTGTAGACGAGCAGTTACATGGAAGTGTGTGGGGCTGACTCACTGCTGCCCCTGGTGGAACTGCAGGCTTGGTGTTTCCATGTGGATGTCGACTGGCGTCATAACCAATCACAGCTGTTGTCTTAAACACACAGAAAAACAGCATTTATACGTTGTTAAGGTACAGCTGGTGATGATGATGATGATGATGATGGCCGTATATTAAAATGAGCAGAGTTGCTAAAACTTTGCATATTTTATGTTTTTATAGCCATACCATCAACATGAGCTCATTCAGTGTGCATTCACAGGATCCAGGAAGTGCAGAATATTTCCTGTTAAAAAGAAAGTAATCGAGTAATCTGATTTACTCGAGTAAATGTATTTAGTTACATTCCAGCACTGCCTGCTGACTGAATCATTGAACTGAACCGAGTGAGGTGTGCAGGATGAGAAAAGAGGAGAGAAAGCGAAAGGCAGGAAGGAGGAGGAGGTGATGAAGAGGAGTGTCAGGCTGAATACAAACAGCCTGATTTCACCCTCCTGTGTGTCTAAGTGATAATAAAGTGCAGTCGAGTCCTTTTTACCTCCCGCTGGGAAAACTCACATCAGCTCCAAACACAAAATGTCATCTGCGCCTCAATCTCCTCGAACGCCGCCGCTGAGCGCCGAGATGGTTCAACAACAACAACATCGACGCTATTACAGCTTCAGGGACGAGCCGCCTCGTCCTGCCTGCATTATCTCCGTGCACACGCACAAACGCATCGAAGCCTCTGCTTCTGTCACAAAACTCTAAAAATTGGGAAAATTTCAGTGGACTCTGGTGAGATGTGTGTGTGCAGACAGGAGGATGTTCGACGCTCTGAGCTGCATCGTGTCATGAAATTCAAACTGAAATATTATCGGTCCAGTCACGAAGCAAATCCAGATCATGGGCGCGGGTTGGGAGGATGGACCGGGAACTTTTATTCCTCTCTCATATTTTATTTATTTCGTTCTGATTCACTAACTGATCAGAAACCAGTAGAAAAGCTCATTTCATCTCAGTGATGCCACACGCCGTTCTCTTGTTTTGTTGGTCAAGAATCGGCTACATCCTTTCACATCCTGTCACATCCTGTCACATCCTGTCACATCCTGACTCGTCCGATCACTGCGTGACACGCAGGTGTTCCTAATAAAGTGACCGCTGCAGAGATCCGTGGTCGAGCAGAAGGCCGCTGGTCAGGATCTAAACATGTTCATGAGGCACAGAGAAGTCGACAGCGACCTGCACGACTGAGCGTGCACGCGGACTGACGCCCGTGACCATTAATCATCTGTCTGAACTTTGGGGGGACCCGAGCTGCACGTTGGGAACCAGCAGAGTGCTGTGAACTGGTTCCACGAGTGGAACCGGGGACGGGCAGACAGCTTTCAGCCTCATTCACACCTCATTTATTTTCAGTTTTAATCTAATTATTAACCATTTGGTGGTGGGGGGGCTCTTTGTCATGCACCGGGCCGGGTGCTGAGGGGTGTCACTGACAAAGCCCCTAATCCAGAAACATTTAGTCCAATGTTTTGGTGTCATTTCGAGGTGCTGGGGGCCGCCGGCAGTCACATACGAGCAGCAGCAGATGGATGCCAGATTAGCGCACCCGTCACTCCCCATTCTCCACACCCTCCACTTTTCTTCTCGCTCTCCACCTCCACAAAAGTTTCTCTCTTGTCTCCCTAAATCCACCCTCCGTCCCTCGCCCGAGTCCTGTCAGCCCTCGCCGCCCCCCCGTCACCTCCCTAAGCCTCTTTTATTGCTCATTTCAGCACGATAAAGACGAGGCAGCGCGCCCCCTCGCCCAGAAAGCAGCACTAATGAATTCATGGGCTGGAAAGGCCTTGATCCTCCGCCGCCCCCCACCGCCACCAGGGGAGGGGAGCTATTGTTTGGGAGTATATAGGCTTGTCTATTACCCCCCCCCCCACACACACACACACACACACACACCGCCACTGAAAAGAGCCATTTATTGCCAAAGAGCCATTTCATCGCCTCCCCCCCATAAACACACTTTCATTCATTCACTGTTACAGAGCACGACAACAGTAGCAGAAGGTGGCGAGCCGGCGACAAAGACAGGCCATGAAATTCAATTAGCAATTCTGAATCTTTGGTGTGTGTGTGCGCTCGCCGGGCTACCTCTGTGAGGACCGGCCTCAGCTTTTAACCAACGCTGCGAGGACACGTTAAACCAGCTCTGCTTCAGGGAGAAATGCTCGGGTCCTACAAGAGTATCATTTCAATGGTGTTTAATACTATATATAATATTAAATGTCACTTCATGGAGACAGTACGTGAAGCTGAGCTCGTGCTGGAGGTCGAACAATTAAGTGTATTTACCTGCAGATGATATGATGTGTGCACGTTTAAAATTACACGAGTTTAAAGTTGAAAATGCTGCAGGGCAAACTATAAAATAAAATGAGCACAAATAATAGAAATCACATTAAAATGTTACAGGAAAATACAAAAATAGTCTGAATAGAATAAAAAATAAATTAAATGGAAAATAAATTCAAAAATAATTGAATGTAAAATTAGATTAAAAGGAAAATTAATTGTCATCTGTCAGGACAGATTAATATAGCTTGTGGGGACCTTTGTATTTTTATTATTTTGGCTAGAAGCAGGTTCCTGTTTCGGCACTGATCTGGGACCCCACAGGGATATAAGGACAAACGTGTGTGTGTGGCTCAGTATCACCCCTCTCTCTCCTATCAGCTGTCATGCGTGTGCTAATGGGCGAGCTTTTCTCAGCTGCTGACCTGTGTGAGACGTGTTGACCTTAGTTTTTCTTCCTTTTCATAATAATGTTAATCATAATGATTTCAGCGCTGAAAGAAAGTCCTCTTCCTGAATAGGAGCCTTTCAGGGGGGAAATTAGCGCTCGTCGATCTCCGCCTGGCTCTGGAGGACAAAGTCATGCGGTTCAATAGCGTCACTTTCCTTGAAAAATATTCATCTTTTCTTTTTGTGTTTGTCGAGGCTGCGAATGAAGCGGTGAGAGCGGAAATCTGTTGAGCTTAAAGAGCTGAAGACGGCGGCTCGCTCCGAGCCCTCGACGAGCCCCAAACAAAGTGTGCAGCTCGCGGGACAAACTGCCAGCTGCACAAGCCCTCAGCGACGCGCTCGGAGGAAAACGGGCTCCAGGGTTGGAGGCCTGCTGCACACGCCACGTGTTGCTGATGGTACTTCAGCGCGATGGGAGCGTCCCGCCACATAAACGCCACAGACGTCAGGTCGAACGGGCTCACGGTAACGGTCTATCCACGAGCTCAAGGCAGGATTTATTAGCATGAGCGTGCTGTCAACATAGGACTTCAAACATGGTGTCACATTTGACCTCTGACCTCTCCTTCAAGGTCAACAGATTGATGACTGTTCTCACTGCCACGGTTTGTACTGGCAGCCTTTGGTAATCTGATTACTGTGTTGTTTCACGAGGACTATTGATGCGTTTGAACAGACGACTTCCTGTTTCAAAGTGAAATAATAACCAAACTAAAACTAAACGCAAAAACAGGAGTTTAAAAAATCTCAGTTTTCGGTGATTCGAAACGCCGTTTACGTGGTCAAATCACCCGTGTAGGTGCGGACGCAGCGTAACAGAGTTTTTTATTTTCTTACTGCCTGTAATTATTGCTGTTTACTTTTATTTGTTTAACTGTTCACTAAATGTTTGAGGTGTGAAATAAATATTTATGGGCGCGTGTGGTTGGAGGATGTGTTTGTGCGAGGGGGGGGGGCGAACATTTTTCTTGTTAAACAAAGGGGGGCCGAGCAGAAAAAGTTGTCATGTTTAAAATGGAAACAGGAGCGCTGTCGGATTCCTGCACGACAAATATAAATAATATAAAGAAAAGATAATTATTATTGATATTGTTACGTTTCACCGGCTGAGCTGTGCTGGAGGATGAAAACTGCAGTTTCAAATATCTGCAGGCGCTCCCGCGGCCTCCACACGCCGACGACTCTCCACCAATAAATGTGACAAATGAGTGTTTTCATTAAAGGATCATTAAAGCCTCGAGAGTCAAAAGATTAAGAACGCGCAGCGGCCTCCTCCTCCTCGAACATGACTGCAGCAGCCGCTAAATACCAGCTGCTCTTTGTGCCGCTACAATACAGGCCGAGCGCGCCGTGTCGAGGGTCGCCCGCAAAAACGAGTCCATCTGTTTGCAACAAGTCCCACAGCTGTGGCCTCGCAGCGAGGAGAGGCGGTCGGCCCGACTAATGAGGCCTCATTGTGCCGACGTCCATTAGAAGTCACGGCGTGTTAGCCGATCCACGCAGTGAAAACAACTCGTGAGTCAATTATGTACCAGTTACAGTGTGTGTGTGTGTGTGTGTGTGTGTGTGTGTGTGTGTGTGTGTGTGACTCACGTGAGGACCAATGACAAAGCAGAGCCTGTAAGGTCCTCTCTTCAGACGCGGGACTGAGACTCGGGTGGAGGTGCTCGTTAGCGTTCAGGAGACGCTCGTGATGGAGATGTTCCCGTGAAAATTCTGCTTTATTTCATCCGGAGAATCAAGGAAATTTCTGGAAAGTAAAACAGTCCAGTTTCAGTTTACATTGAGTTTTAATTATTGGTGATATTCTGCATATTTAATGAGACAAAACTAAAGTAAAAAACAAAAAACTGACTAGAATAAACCAGTGTAAACCAGTGTAAACCAGTGTAAACCAGTGTAAAACCAGAACACACAAAGCTGCAGAGTAATAAAAACACGTTAGAGGCCGTTCAGTGATGATGTGAACTTTTAGGATGTTTGCTCACACAGGTTAAACGACCTTCCTCCTCCTCCTCCTCCTCCTGGTGTTTGTCAGAAACTCTGACACAAACACAAAGAGCTCGACAGGAAGCTCTTTGTGTTTCCTGCCTTTTGTTCCACCTGCGTGATGAAAATGGGATTTCTTTTGTCTTCATTGGGATGCAGTTTGTGATGAAAGACCCTGAGCGTCCCCGTTTGTTCCTGCGGCGGCGTCTGCTCTCGTTTTGTCTCATTCCTCCTCGTCATAAACGCGCTTTGTGTGTTTTCATGGAGAAATCTGTTTACGGACGATCGTGGCGAAAACACGTCTGTTCAGACATGATGAAAGCGCTCCTGTCATGCTCGTCAGGAGGACGTGCCATTGGTGAATTACATTTGGATAAATGGAGGTCGTCTTCTTTTTAAGAAGCACGAGATGATGGTAGAGATGAGAAAGTTTGGACGTGCTCAGTCTGTGTGGCGGTCTGAGGACGGCGTAGAGACGAGACGGGTTTAAATGTGATCTCCTCTGGACCAGAACCACGAGCTCGTGTTGGAGGACGACTCATGCAGAGTGTGGGACGCTCAGCGCACTGGAAACCAATAAAAACACAGTTGAGACTGAAATAGACGCCTGCAGCCGATCAAGGTTAGGAAAGTAAAATCATCTTCTACTGTTAGTTTACTTTTATTTATTTCCACCTGAAAACACATCTGACCTTCAGACGGTAACACACACACATACACGCGCGCAGGCACACACGGTAACACACACATACACGAGGACACACACAGACAGACGGACACACGCACAGGGAGACACAGGGACACACACGCACACACACACAGACACACACACACACACACAGACCAGTAATTTCGCTCCGTGGGGTTCGGTCATTTAAACGGCCTCCTTAGAAATGACACAGTAATGAATTCACTGCCTACCTGCTCCATTAGTAACCCCCACTGCGACACACACACAGACACACACAGACGCACACACACAGACGCACACACAGAGGCGGGGGTGGATGTTTCTGGCTCTCTCGGGGCTCTCAGGTCAATTAGCAGCTAATTTGTGGACAAGCTCTGATGTTTGATTGGATAATTATCCAATTAGCACTCTGAGTCGAGAGGACAGGAAGTGCAGCCATCAGTCTGACTGCTGATCGCTACAAAACAATCAATAAATCACATAAAGACTGAGCACAGATGCTGCGAGACATTTAAGCTCGTCCGACGCGTCTCTGATCCACAGTCGGCGTCACATCATGATGCATCAGTGTGGAACGTGCAGGGCCGTCAGCTGCAGGTCATCAGGACCGGTCCTTGTTTCCACGTGTCCACTCAAAGCACGTTATATGTCACCACACACAGTCACACTCCAGTAATTCCATCACGAGCAGCTCAGGGTCCCATCTTGCTCAAGGATACTTTGGCATGTGGACCGGAGCATCCCGGCATCAAACCATCGACCTTCAGATCAGAAGATGACCCGAGAGAGACAAAGCTTTGTAGGTCTGTTTACTTTGTTTACTAGAATGCAAATATCTGCATTAAATCTCATGCAGTCAAGACAGATGCAGCTTAACATCCACCCATTCATCCATCCGTCATCCATCCATCCATCATCCATCCATCCATCCATCTGTCATCCATCCATCATCCATCCATCCATCTGTCATCCATCCCTCATCCATCCATCTGTCATCCATCCATCCATCCATCACCCATCCATCTGTCAGCCATCATCTATCCATCCATCATCCATCATCCATCCATCATCCATCCATCATCCATCCATCATCCATCCATCCATCTGTCATCCATCCATCATCCATCCATCCATCTGTCATCCATCCCTCATCCATCCATCCATCCATCCATCCGTCCATCCATCTGTCGTCCATCCATCTGTCATCCATCCATCCATCCATCCATCCATCTGTCATCCATCCATCCATCTGTCATCCATCCATCATCCATCCATCCACCCATCCATCTGTCATCCATCCATCCATCTGTCATCCATCCATCCATCCATCCATCCATCTGTCATCCATCCATCATCCATCATCCATCCATCTGTCATCCATCCATCCATCTGTCATCCATCCATCCATCCATCTGTCATCCATCCATCATCCATCCATCTGTCAGCCATCCATCCATCATCCATCCATCCACCCATCCATCTGTCATCCATCCATCCATCTGTCATCCATCCATCCATCCATCCATCCATCCATCTGTCATCCATCCATCATCCATCATCCATCCATCTGTCATCCATCCATCCATCTGTCATCCATCCATCATCCATCCATCTGTCAGCCATCCATCCATCATCCATCCATCCATCCATCCATCTGTCATCCATCCATCCAGCCATCTGTCATCCATCCATCATCCATCATCCATCCATCTGTCATCCATCCATCCATCATCCATCCATCCATCCATCCATCCATCCATCTGTCAGCCATCCATCCGTCATCCATCCATCCATCCATCCATCCATCTGTCAGCCATCCATCCATCATCCATCCATCCATCCATCTGTCAGCCATCCATCCATCATCCATCCATCCATCCATCTGTCAGCCATCCATCCATCATCCATCCATCCATCTGTCATCCATCCATCATCCATCCATCCATCTGTCATCCATCCATCATCCATCCATCCATCCATCCATCCGTCCATCCATCTGTCGTCCATCCATCTGTCATCCATCCATCCATCATCCATCCATCCATCCATCTGTCAGCCATCCATCCATCATCCATCCATCCATCCATCTGTCATCCATCCATCATCCATCCATCCATCTGTCATCCATCCATCATCCATCCATCCATCTGTCATCCATCCATCATCCATCCATCCATCCGTCCATCCATCTGTCGTCCATCCATCTGTCATCCATCCATCCATCCATCCATCTGTCATCCATCCATCCATCTGTCAGCCATCCATCCATCATCCATCCATCTGTCATCCATCCATCCATCTGTCGTCCATCCATCCATCATCCATCCATCCATCCATCTGTCATCCATCCATCATCCATCCATCTGTCATCCATCCATCATCCATCCATCCATCTGTCGTCCATCCATCATCCATCCATCCATCCATCCATCCATCCATCCATCCACCCATCCATCCATCATCCATCCATCTGTCATCCATCCATCCATCCATCATCCATCTGTCATCCATCCATCCACCCCCAGCATGATCTGGGTCTCCATGATGTTGGTAATGAAATACCCACCCAGGAGGCTCCCTGGTGCTTTTTTTCTTAATCTGAATTGACTCAAAGCGTTTAACGGTCCTTACTTCATCAGTTAGATGAAAGAGGACTGTTTTGCTATTCTGCTGTTTTATTTACATCATGAACCCTTCAGGCTCTGAATGATGATTCAGCAGCAGTGAGGAGAGGCTGAGTGGTACACAGACTACATACATGAACATGGAGCTTTTCCATCATGGCTGCGACTCCTTCAGTACATCTTTATCCTCATCTGACACATTCATCACTTTTATTTTCCCTCAGCTCTCTCCTCCTCCTTCTCCTCTCAGCAGTGTGTTAATTGCAGGGTAGCAGTGGAGGGAGCGCTGGATTCGCCGTGCGGGGTGTCCAGGAGGAGCCAACCCTGTCATTTAGCTCTCTGGCTCTGAGCTCAGACCGGCAGGGAAGCTGAAGATTTTCCCAGCATGCCGTGGGCCAGAGTGGACCGAGCTGCTCTGCGGTGGGCGCCTAATGGCAGCTCACACACACACGTGGTTACACACTGCAGTGGCCTTAATGACAGCTGCCTTTTAATGCTGAGCAGGGAGGTTACCTTTGCATGTGAGTGTGAGCTGCGGGGGACGCGTCAGCCTGAAGGGGGATCATTTTGTGGCTGCTTTCTCTCTGAATGTGAATGTGAATGAATTCTTTGTGCTTTGTTTGAGCCGCAGGTCTGAACCTGACAGGAAACACTTAGAACAAGTGAATTACACCTTTTTCATTCAGTGGCACTAAAAAGTAAAAATGATGGCAGCAATTTGTGCACAGCTTCGTTCTAATACGGACGTTTATTACCGATTTCAGGAGAAAGGTTCTGCAGTTGCATGCTATCATGGATGGATTGAAGTGCAGCCTAAAGCTGAACAGAGTCTTTGCATCAGCGGCAGGTTAGCTGTTGACTTCCCAGAATCCTTCAGTTTGGCCCACACAGATCCCAAGCTCCCGCTGGGCTGCGGGGAGGCCTCTGTGATCAGGACCTGGTTTGTGATCAGGACCCCGTCATGTAGACGGACCACATCTGATCAAACTGAAGTTTTCCAGCACAGATTTCAATTTTGGCATTCAGCTTCTGAAGAAGAAAAGAGCAGAGCCATGGCAGAATCACCTTCCACCGGCTTCATCGTTGCATGTTTCCCACCCTTCACTGCAGCTGCAGATCTTTCTGTTTCTGATCACTTCCACATAATGGTGATGTATGATCAGTGTAATCAGATTACATTTTTCAGTAACACAGTAAAGAAACATATATCCAAGTCAGTAACCCTGGGTAATTAAAGACATTCGTGCTAAGCTAAAAGTGCGGACCTCTGCCTTTAACTCCGGGGATGCTGATGCTTATAAAGCAGCAGGTACGACCTCTGAAAGTCCATGAAAAGGCCAGAAAGGACTAGAGGGACAAAGTGGAGTCCAGCTGCCACAGCTCTGACACTAGGCGACTGTGGGATGGACGGACTGCATCACTGACTACAAGAAGGACAACACGGTCAGTGCTCAGCCCACTGCATCTCTCGCAGACGAGCTCAACAGCTTCTGTGCTCGTTTTGATGAAGACAACAGAGAGCAGATCCTCGACCCTCAGGAGCACAGGGAGGCTGCAACTCTCAAAGCAGAAGCTGTGAGATGGACTTTCAAAAAGGTCAATCCTCACAAAGCTCCGGGACCGGACGGCATCCCAGGCGTGTGCTGGCAGAGGTGTTCACCAACATCTTCAACCTCTGCCTGAGGCAGTCAGTGGTCCCCACGTCCCTTAAAGCCTCCACCATCATCCCCGTTCCTAAGAAATCAGGGGTCTCCTGTCTGAATGACCACCGTCCTGTTGCACTGACATCGTCATCATGAAGTGCCTGGAGCGGCTGGTCAAAGGTCACATCTGCTCCTCCCCCCAACACACTGGACCCTCTTCAGTTCCCCTATCGCAGTGGTTCCCAAACTTTTTTTGCTAGCCCCCCTCTGTTTTACAAGAAAAATGTCCCCCCCCCCGCACAAACACATATGTAAGTATGCATGTGTGTATAGAGAGAGATTTTTTTTTTTACTTACTGTACTGCTGAGTTACTGTCTGCTGCTCGTCAAATGCATTTCATTGCAATGTTGACCCTGTGCTAGCTTGCATATGACAAATGAAAATGAAGCTGAGCTGAAACATGTTTTCTGGATCTGGATCCAGAAACAGCTGGATTTATAGAGCAAACACAGCACCATCACTGACAGCTTGCTAACGCTAAGCTAGCCAAGAACCCAGTGTGATGGCAAAGCCGAGCGTACACAGACCCGAGTCCAGCAGCCAGAGCAGGAACTTCAGCAGGTAACAAAGGCAGTCAGGCTGCAGCCTCGTTTCTACGGTAGAATCACCATGACAACCACTCCGAGGTCAGTTTGTTCTGGTTTTCGTCTTCGCTCTGCATGTGTCTCCTCAATCGGACAGAGGTCTGTGAAGGTGGGCTGGACTGTCCCCTCGTTCTTATGTTTCAGGTCATTTTATGACGTAACATGAAAGTAATGTAGCGAGTAGTTAAGAGTAATTAAGCAACATACTCCATCACTTATAAGTTACATATAATGTGTTATCAGCATTACAGCATGGCTGTAGAAAACTGGGACACGTCTCGGGGCTGAGGAAGCCCTGGAAATCCTCTTGATGATGATGATGATGATGGAGACCTTCCTGCTGGATATGGATGGTTTCTGGTTGCAGTGTTGATGGGTTACTGTTGGACAGCAGTCGTATCGGCGCTCCCGTCCTGGATGTTAACGCTGCCAGCCGACGTTCACAGGAAGACTGGAGCAGCAGTGTGAGCTCCACTGAGTGGGATCAGAGTCAGCTGTGGAGGAAAAAGGCTGACAGGTTGATGTCTACATCAGTGAATACTGTCTGAGGTCTTCCTCTTCTCCTCCTGCCTGGCAGCTCCATCTTCATCCTCCTCCACTCTCACTTATATCTCACTGCTTATCACCTGTAAATTCTGTTTCAATTCAATTCAATTTTATTTACACAGCACCAAATCACAACCACAGTCGCCTCCAGGCGCTTTATATTGTAAGGTCGACCCTACAATAATACACACACAGAAAAACCCAACAATCATATGACCCCCTATGAGCACTTTGGCGACTGTTGTAAAGACCCAACTTTTAGCACATCCCAGCACACCCACTCACTTCACCAGATGCACCTTGTTTAGTTCTCTCACCTTTGATTGGGTGTGGTGCTTCCATGAGTGTCTTTCCTTATTGACTCTGAGAATAAAATGATGACTGCTTATTCTCATTCTAATCGGATGAGCCCATGATGATGACGACTTTGTAGACAACTGGGGTTCACTCCAGCCCAGCAGGTGGCGGTAAAGCGCCTTTAAATTAGCAGCAGAAGAAGAAGAAGCAGCTAAACGCGGGATGCACAAAAAGGAGTGAAGAGGCTGAAGCTAATGCCACAAAATAGGCAAAACATGAAGATCATTTGTAACCTTCACTAAAGCTGTTTCTGTGCTGTGATGAGCTCTGAAACCTGACTGAAACTCTTCAAATAAACCATTCCTCTGCAGATGATCTGTTAGCTGTTTGACAACTACTCTTTCAAGGATGTTTGATATGAAAGGAAGGTTGGAGATTGGCCTATAATTAGCTAAGACTGCTGGGTCTAGAGATGGCTTTTTGAGTAAAGGTTTAACTGCAGCCACCTTGAAGGCCTGTGGTACATAGCTGATTATTAGAGATAGGTTGATCATATATAAGATCGAAGAATTAATCAATGGCAGGACTTCTTTGAGCAGTTTTGTAGGAATGGGGTCTAAAAGACACGTTGATGGTTTGGAGGAAGTAATTATTGACGTTAACTCAGAAAGATCGATTGGAGAAAAAGAGTCTAACTTAACATCAATGGTACTAAGAGTAGCTGTAGATAATATTACATCTGTGGGATGATTATTGGTAATTTTTTCTCTAATGATGAAAATTTTATTTGTGAAGAAGTTCATGAAGTCATCACTAGTTAAGGTTAAAGGGATGGTTGGCTCAAAAGAGCTCTGGCTTTTTGTCAGCCTGGCTACAGTGCTGAAGAGAAACCTGGGGTTGTTCTTATTTTCTTCAATCAGTGATGAGTAGTAAGCTGTTCTGGCTTTGCGGAGGGCTTTCTTATAAAGCAACAAACTATTTCTCCAGGCTAAATGATGATCCTCTAAATTTGTGACACGCCATTTCCTCTCCAGATTACGAGTCATCTGCTTTAGGGTACGTGTTTGAGAATTATACCACGGGGTCAGGTACTTCTGATTAGAGACCTTAGTTTTCACTGGAGCTACAGTATCCAGAGTCGTACGTAGTGAGGAGGTGAAATTATTAACAAGATAATCGACCTCTGTTGGGGTAGCGTTCAGATAGCTGCTCTGCTCTGTGTTGGTACAGGGCATTGACGATGATAACAGTGGCTGGATTATATTCTTAAACTTAGTTACAGCGCTTTCAGAAAGACATCTACTTTGATAAAGTCCACTCTCCACTGCTGCGTAATCAATTATTGTAAATGTAAATGTTATCAAGAAATGATCAGACAGGAGAGGGTTTTCAGGAAACACTGTTAAATGTTCAGTTTCTATGCCATATGTTAAAACCAGATCTAGAGTGTGATTAAAGTGGTGGGTGGGTTCTTTTACATTTTGAGAGAAACCAATTGAGTCTAACAACAGATTAAATGCCATGTTGAGGCTGTCATTTTTAGCATCAACATGGATGTTAAAATCACCCACAATAATTATTTTATCTGAGCTCAGAACTAAATCAGATATAAAGTCTGAGAAATCAGACAGAAACTCTGTGTAAGGCCCAGGTGGACGATAGATGATAACAAGTAAGACTGGTTTCTGAGTTTCACAGCTGGGGTGGACAATGCTAAGCATCAGGCTTTCAAATGAATTAAAAGTCTGTCTTGGTCTTTCATTAATTAATAGACTGGTGTGAAAAATTGCTGCCACACCGCCCCCTCGACCTGTGCTTCGAGATTTCTGGTAGTTAGAATGACTCGGGGGTGTTGATTCATTTAAACTAACATAATCATCCTGCTGCAACCAGGTTTCTGTAAGGCAGAGTAAATCAATTTGTTGATCAATTATTAAGTCATGTACTAACAGAGACTTGGAGGAGAGAGACCTAATATTTAATAATCCACATTTCACTGTTTTACTCTTTGGTTCAGATGTGGATACTGTATTGTTCTTTCTTTGTAAATGTTTAAGTTGTTTGTTGCTGGTTTTTAGTTTGTTTTTTGTCTTTTTGGAAGCAGACACAGTCTCTATGGAGATGGGTTTTTGGGGGGGTAGCAGGAGGAGAGAAGCTGCAGAGAGGCGTGTAAGACTGCAACTCTGCTTCCTGGTCCCAACTCTGGATAGTCATGTTTTGGGGGGTTTAATAAATTTGTCCATATTTCTAGAAATGAGAGCTGCTCCATCCAAAGTGGGATGGATGCCGTCTCTCCTAACCTCTCAGAGGTTTTTCCGTATTTCAGTGTTTTTGTTGGCAGATAGCAATGATAGTGAGACACGATCACATTAGAGGAACTGTGCAGTGAAGCAACAAACCGCCTTCATGACATGAAGCTGAGCGAAATGATCACTGTGTGAATCTACAGACCAAAAACAAAATCCTATAAATACCAGCTGATGCAGCCTCATCAGTTGTTATCTGCTGTTTCCTCCTCATCCTTCTCTCTCCTTCAGGTCGCCTCCTAGCTCCTCTCTCCTCCCATTTCCACCTTTTCTCCTCTCTGACTGACAGACTGACATTATGAGGCTGTTAGACACTCAGTGGGTAGAAAGTACCAGCTAATTACACACATGCACACACACACACACACACACACACACACACACACACACACACACAGGTAGCAGAACAAAAGCTTTTTAGACAGAAATAAAACACAGATGGAGAGAGGAGCAGCTGTGAGGAAGGAAACAGGGAGGAATTCTGGAGGTTAGGGAAAGATGGAAAAGAAATAACATAAAAAATCAAATGAGACATGAAAGAACAAATAAAAGAAGAAAAAATATGAAAAAGTGAGAAATGAGGAAGGAAAGCAAAGACAGCGGATCTAAGAGGGGAGAGGTGGATGCAGGTGTGGAGTTGGTGAGAGTTCAGCATCCTGACGGCCTGATGGATGAAGCTGTCTCTGCTGGTTCTGGCCTCGAGGCTCTTCATTCTCCTTCCTGATGGCAGCAAACTGAAGAAGCTGTTGGACGGATGGGTGGAGTCACTGTGATGCAGAGAGCTGTCAGGTGAGACGGGTGCAGTAGATGTCCTGGAGGAAGGGAACAGAGGTACCCACGATCCTCTCTGCTGCTCTCACTACCCGTTGTAGCTGTTTCCAGCAGCAGGAGCCACACCACACAGTGATGCAGCTGTGAGGATGCTCTCCACGGTGTAGAAGCTGCTCATGGTGGAGGTTGATGCTCTCGCTGTCCTCAGTTTGCAGAGGAAGTAGAGTCGCTGTTGGGCTTTGACCAGGAGAGATGTGCACACGCAGGAACTTGGTGCTGCCTACCCTCCACAGCAACACCGTTCATTCACTTCAATACTTTATTGTCCAACGAGGGGAAATTAGCAGCAAGGAGAAAAATAAGAGTAAACCCAACAATGATAAAAAGCCACAAACCTGCAGTCTTTTGGTCTTCCTCAGTCTAAAAACGACGGCCAACAAGTCGAGCTCACTGTGAAGCTCAAACAGTTATAAAATGATCTTTCTCAGCACGTTTGTCATAAATGGCCAAAAGTCCATCAGACCTTCAGAGTCATGTCACCAAACCAGGCAGCGATACAGGAAGTAAGAACGGTGAATATGTGATAAAGCTATCTGTCCTACCACCATCATCTTCCTCACTCACTCAGCCTGGATGCAGTGTTTGACTGGTGTGGCAAAATCACGCCGTAACCAGCTGTGGTAGTGTGTGACGTGAAGCTGAACGAGGCAGCAACGCTGATTCAGCAAAACACAAACAGTGAAACATGGGAGCACAGGCGTGGAGAGAAACGCCCGCTGTGAGGGACGGCTCTGATTTCATGTAAATATCTCCATTTGTAACTTGAATGAAGATAAACATCCGTTTATATGTGACGCTGGTTTCAGCATCTCCCAAACTCTGCAGGAAAGATCTTCAGCAGCAGAAAGAATCGCAGCCACGACGTCCACGTGTTGACGGCGGCTCTAAAAGCCTTCAGACCAAACGTGATTTCATGTTTAAACCGTTACAGCAGCGAGTGATTCGTGTGGTTTTTGTCTCCTTTTGCATTTAACACTAAACGATGTTGCACCTTCATCTGTGTCACGTCTGTGAGGCGAACCAAACGAATGAAAGCACCTCCCACTCAGAGCTGCTCTGAGGGGAACCTCCAAACTGCTTTATTCGATGTTTGGATTCAGCTGGAAGCTTTTAAATCGTTGCAGAAACAAAGAGCGAAGTTCAGCGTCTGCCATTAAAGAGAGAGAGACGCAGAGCTGCACTGTTTGCTCTCCATTATGAAGTAAAGTGACTCTGAAGGACAACACCGCCTGCATGTCTGTGGGGACATGCAGTCCTCAGAAAGCAGAAATCATTACTGTACAGACACAAGTCGCCCACATCTACACAGCATCTGATATTAAAGAAAAATACTGCAATTAAAACAAAGATGGAGCTAAAGAATCAAACAGAGCGAGGCCATGACAGATTCATCTAACAAATGAGGAGAGGAAAGAATTAAGGAAGCAGGAAAGGCTGGAAGAAAGGAAACAAAGAGGCTGAGAAGGACGGAGGACAAAAATAGTCCTAAAAGAGTAATTTTCCTTTAGAAAACATTTGATTTATGGACAAACAGGCCAAAAGTGATGTTAGCTGATGTCCTCACTTTAATCCAAGTCGACTAATATGTTTAAAGACAAGGAAGGAAGTGAGGAGGAAAAGGACACAGAAGTGAAGGAGTTAGGAAAGGGAACATTATAATGAGATCAAAATGAAAACGGGGACATCAAGGAAACAAGGAATTAAGGAGACAAATGTAAGGAAAGGAAACAAAGTCTAAAAATAAATCCTAAAAAATAATTTTGTCAATTCAAACGTGCACGTGGGATAAAGTCCCCGCAGAGCATAGATGTAAGAATGTGTGTGTGTGTGTGTGTGTGCGTGTGTGTGCGTGTGTGTGTGTGTGTGTGCGTGTGTGTGCGTGTGTGTGCACTAAAAGGACCAGTGTGCTTCACAAGGCCAGCTCCTTTGACCTTGTACGTCATTGTTTGTCACTATTAATGACTTCCTCTTAATTGGACGGGATGTAGGAACAAACAAACACACACACACACACACACACACACACACAGACACACACACACACACACACACACACTTACCTGCAGGTACATTCAAATGCAGATAAAGCAAATGAAAGTGAATTAAAAGCGTGGACGAGGCTCTCAGCTCGCTCTGGCCTTGTGTCGGCAGCAGGTGGATAAATGCAGTTTTCGTCTTCGTGAAGCTGCAGGACGAGTTACAGGACACACACGTGCACACACACGTGCACACACACGTGCACACACACGTGCACACACACGTGCACACACACGTGCACACAACAGCTTTTTAAAGAAATCAAACAAACAGCAACCACAGAAAACAAGCTCCGCCTCCTTTTTCCACAAACAATTCAATTCAAATCAGTTGGATGTGAGCTTCAAGTGATCCACATCCCAGCAACACAAACATACACAGGAAGAGTTTCAGTAGTGAGACGTGTCGTGGTGCTCGCAGTTCAGTGCGTGTAGTTACACAGGAAAGCAACGACTCTTAATCTGGCCTCTGAGACAGCTGGAGCCCCGGACGCTCCTGATCCACCGGCCAGAAGGAAAACCAGAACTCACAGCAGACACTTCCTGAGACGCTGCTGGACTCAGTCAGACTACTGAAACCCAGCGAGCCAGAAACAGACACAAAGAAGCTCGTCTGAGTCACGTGATCAGTTTGATCTGAGCTCGCCGTGCGAGTCTGAAGCTGGTGTCGTTTTAAACCCGGCAGCTCGTCCTGCTGCACCTCTGACATCGCTTAGTTCTGCCTGCGGGAGCATCGACCGTCACGTCTCATCATCACCACGTCTCCTGTTTGACAATCAATGAGACTTCACGGATCAATAACAGAGCCGCTCGCACGCCAACATCATCATCCTCTCTGCGCTCCATCACGAGATGTTCAAACTAAAACTTTATCAACGTGACGCCGGGCGTCTGTCCCACCGATCGACCGCCCTGAAACGATCAGCGGATAATTGGCTGGCAGCTGTCCTGGAAAACGATCATTTCACACCAAAAGGTCAGTGACAGCACCTGCTCAGGTGAGCTGTCCCTGAAACACGTCAGGACACAGGTGACAGCCAGACAGGTGGAGACAGGTGGAGACGCCCGGAGCACAGGGAGCAGAGAGGTGAAGGAGGGTGGAGACCACAGGTGACACACATAAGATGAGCCAATCAGACCTCAGCTCGACTCAGAGATGCTGAGATGGTCTGAGCGTGTGCAGAGGAGGGAGGATGAAGATGGAGCAGGAGGAGAAGAGGAGGATGCTGGGAGGTGGAGGCAGAACCAAAAGGTGAAGATGATGATGATGAAGAATAAATCCTAAAAAGTGTTGAAGCTTCAGACGCAGGGCTGCAAGCGTCTCACAGCGAGCCGCGCAAGTCTGCACAAAAACGGTTAGTGACAAGGAGACATGGGACATGAGTCCACCGTCCAATCAGGAAACACGCTGCTGCGCTGGCTGTGATGTCATCACACAACTCAGATGGACACCACGAGAACATCATGCTCTCGTGGTGTCTGAGACACGACCGTCGTGTTTTTTTGTGCCATGTCTGCACGTTTCACAGCTGATGGCTCCAAACCAGCCGCTCTTCATCAGAGCGCCATCGCTCTGATGATCGCCATCTTTGATGTACAGTTTGTTAAAAATCCTAATAATGCATCTTATTTTCGATGGAGGCTGGTGTAAATGTCATCAGTGCTGCGCCTCCATCAATATTTCAATAAAAACAACAGGAACCTTTCTCACACTAAAGAGTTCAGTCCTGAACTACAGGAGCGCCATCTACAGACAGACATGTGGCACTGCAGCTCCGCACACATTTATGTCTGAGCCAAACTGGAGGGCTCGATGTTCTGGTTGGTTTTACTGGAAGCTTCAGCTCCAGCTGTGTGTGATCTGCTCTGGGCCGACTTCACGGTGCTGTCATCCTCAGCTGTAGTGTTTCTGTGGTTTCTTGATCAGAGCTGATTGTTAATGAGTTTTTCTCCACGCCGTTGGGGAGAGCGCCAGTTTTCTGTGGAACGACAGTAATGTAGGTTTTATGTGCTGATGCGAGACGAGCAGCAGAGGTTGTTTAAAAGGCCACTCGGAGCAGAAGGAATGAAAACAGTTCAATATTCAGTTAGCGGGAGAGGTCGCGCAGCGTCTGCACTGCAAAACAGCCGACTTCAAAACACCTGCGAACGAGTCCACAGTCAGCAGGAGCAGAGACATCAGCCGGTGAAGCAGCCGCAGCAGAAACGTCTTCCTGTAGACGTGAAGGAGCCGCGCCGCTGTCACAGTGTGAGGAAACAGGGACGTCCGACCAGTATGAAACATGAAGAAGCATAAACCATCACCGCAGCCTCACTCACTGCTGAACAGTTTGTAGGGTTAAAGAAAACAAACGTCGAGCTCTGAGAATCTCCAGAAACCGTTTTTCATCCTGTTTCTGGAAGAAATCAGCAGAAAAGTCCGAACAAAGTGAGTCGAGTTTATTTTACAGTGTCGTCCTTCACTTTAACACACAGACACACAGTGACCACAGAGCTTTGTCCAGCTAACAATCTGCAGCCAAGGGCAGCACCTGAACACACACACACACACACACACACACACACACACACACACTCACAGACTACAAAAACATACACAACCAATTATGAGTTATTGATTTCTCCAAAAAGCAGCTGTAGCTGTCAAGTGTGTGTGTGTGTGTGTGTCTGTGTGTGTGTGTCTGTGTGTGTGTGTGTGTGTGTGTGTCTGTGTGTCTGTGTCTGTGTCTGTGTGTGTCTGTGTGTGTGTGTGTGTGTGTGTGTGTGTGTGTGTCTGTGTGTGTGTGTGTGTGTGTGTGTCTGTGTGTCTGTGTCTGTGTCTGTGTGTGTCTGTGTGTGTGTGTGTGTGTGTGTGTCTGTGTGTGTGTGTGTGTGGCCCCTCCTTGCTCGTCCTCTGAGTCTCGCTGCCGTCTGCAGACGTGTAATGAAGCGATTCCACCAGGATGATGTTGAACACAGAAAATAAAACAACTCGTCGGTTTTTATTCCTTTAAATCAGGAAGGAGACGAGTGGTGCGTTTGATTTTTTGGACATTAAACTTTGAATATATTGAGAGATGGTGAGAGTCGATGTTGATGTTGTGAATCGTTCCTGAAGCACTGAAAATGCTTCTGTTATCCCAACTCTCAGAAAGCCCCAATAACGTTGATCATCTTCGCCCTATATCAAATCTATTTCAAACATTCTTGAAAAAGTTGTCGCCGCCCAGCTTCATTTACATCTCAATGACCATAATCTCTATGAACCATTTCAATCTGGTTTCCGCCCCAATCATAGCACAGAAACTGCTCTGTTAAGGATTACCAATGACCTTCTGATGGCAGCTGATTCTGGTCTCCTATCCATCCTCATCCTTCTTGATCTTAGTGCGCCGTTTGATACCATGGTTAGCTTCCATTGGTATTAGTCACACCCCCCTTACCTGGTTCACCTCCTATCTCTCAGACCGCACTCAGTTTATCCAACTTACATCCCAGTCTTCAACTCTCTGTCCTGTCTCTGCTGGTGTGCCCCAGGGTTCAGTATCGGGGCCTCTTTTATTCATTACTTACATGCTCCCTCTTGGTCATATAGTCCGAAAATATAATATAAACTTTCACTGTTATGCCGATGACACCCAGCTCTACCTTTCTTCTAAACCCAATTCATCCCTCCCACCTTCCTCCCTCTCAGACTGTCTTATTGAGATTAGATCCTGGTTCTCCTCCAATTTCCTCAAACTCAACAGTAATAAAACTGAAGTTTTACTTGTTGGCACACCATCTATCCTAACCAAATCCCACAGTTTTTCCATTAACATTGAACGTTCTCCCACCATTCCCTCCCCTCAGGGTAAGAGTTTGGGTGTCATACTTGATAATACTCTCTCATTCCAGTCTCACATTAATTACATAACCCGGTCTGCTTACTTCCACTTATGTAATATTAACCGACTCCGCCCCTTCTTTACCCCCCATGCTGCTGCCATCCTTGTCCATAGTCTTATTACATCCCGTATTGATTACTGTAATTCCCTCCTATTTGGTCTCCCTAAAAGCTCCCTTCATAAACTCCAACTTCTCCAAAACTCTGCAGCTCGGATCATAACTATTATTATTATTATTATTATTATTATTATTATTATTATTATTATTATTATTATTATTATCATTATTATTATGTGGACGTATTCAGGTGAGTCTGCTAAGCGCGTTCCTCCTGGTGGTAACGATGGTAACCATGGACGTGTGGGAGGAGTCAAATTCAGAGGTTCAGAGTGACACTCACTGTCCACCAGCCCAGTTTGTCTATTCTGGACTTTTTATTTCTCAGTAAGATCTACAAAGATGTGAAATACTCCGTCAGACCATTCCCCCGTGATCAGTCGAGGAAATCAAATATTCCCAACGACGGGATAAGAGGGAGGCGACGCCGCCAGTCCTCTGGGAAGCATTAAAAGCTGTTGTTAGAGGCAAAATAGACTCAACGCATCGAGAAAACTACAAACTGAACATTCAATAACTTTGAAAGGTGAAAGTTTTTACTAAACAGAGCGACCACGACAGAGGTGGGAAATCCTCACGGCTCTTATCATACACGTTAAACTACAGACAGAAATATTCATAACATACAAAATCCCACCAAACGCTTAGCAACGAATCCTGAATCAGCAGGTGAACTGGATCCAACACACCTGTGGACGTTAGTGAGACCACACATGAAGACATCAAAGAAGTGATCAGAGGAAGGTGGGAAACCCTGCAGCATCTCTGAACCCCGACATCGCTCAGGGTGTGTGGACAGAGTGCAACAGCCCCCCCTGGTGGACAGAGGTGGTCATTTCTATTAGAAAGAAGGAAAAGACCTTCGACAGACCTGCGATCAATCAATACTGACTGATCAGACAAACTCAGGACGGTGTTAGGACCAATGTTCCCTCTAAGCTGCGCACTGTTGGCACGTCGCTGCGCAGAGAAAATCTGCGTTGCACACACAAATTTTTTTTAACCTGAATTGAAATTAAAGTAAACATGTGCTACACCGGAGTTTTATCAAAGCGGCTGATGTGGAGTGAAGTTAATGACAACGTGTACAACCATTGGAGATGTGAGCAGGACAGACGAACAACTGACGGACAAAGTGTGGACTTTATACCAGTTTTTAAATTGTGTTGATCGTAAAACCAGAGTTATGATAAAATATCTGCAATGTTTGTTTTTCTTCCTGAATACTGTCGTTGTTTATATTTACTGCAGGAAGAAACGGTGAAAACTGCGTTTTATAAGGAAAACGCTCGAAAGAGAGAAAAAACAACCCCCCTCCAGCCTTTCCTATTGGTGGAAAAATGCACCATGTCGACCAATCAAAACATGGCATTTAGTTGTTAAGAAACGGGAGGAAGTTTTAGGAGTGACGGCGTGTTTGAGATGCGAGAGATTTGAGACGTTTAGCGCAAATCTTGTGTAGTTAGTGTGTAGTTAGTGTGTAGTTAGTGTGTAGTTAGTGTGTAGTTAGCGTGTAGTTAGTGTGTAGTTAGCGTGTAGTTAGTGTGTAGTTAGTGTGTAGTTAGCGTGTAGTTAGCGTGTAGTTAGTGTGTAGTGTAGTCAATAGTGTTGTTGTGTCAGAACAATGAGGCGACTGCTGAGTGTTACAGGTGTTACAGCAGTGACACATCTGCTGCTGTCAGGCCTGCAGGTATCAGGCTGTTGTTCTCCTTCATCTCATAGTGGACACAAATGATTTTTGGAGTGGCACAAATAATTTGTGTGGCATCAGATTTGATGCAGAACAGCTGATTGTTCTGTAAATAGTTTGAAATGTTTGTTTAAAAAACGTCTTGGCTGCATTTTTAGGTAAACAGCTGCAAAAACTTTGTTGTTGTTTACAAAACTCAGTTACTTTTTTGAAGAAGTAACTATATGATTAATTGCCCAACATTGGTCATTATTTACTGTATTTGCAGACAGAGTTACAGACTCTCTCCCAGACCACAGACTCAAGTCAGAGCTTTGTAAAAAATAAATAAATAAAAAAAGTTGTTTTTAAAATTGGAGTTGAAGTTATTTTTCCTTCCAATAGTGTTAACATGCTGCACATGAACAAGATTGTTTTTATTTTCATAGTAAGTGGGCTAAAGCAGTTAATTAAAAGTCGTCTAACATAAACGCTATAATTAGATTACTTTAATAAATATGTAACTTGGATGATTGGATGCTGTCGCTCACAGTGGTCCAAGCTCAGGGAGTTTGTGTGTTCACGTGAAACATCAGAGGGAACGTTGGTCAGGACAGCAGTGCTAATAAGGAGTGTGAGACTGTTTCTGTATGAAATGGTTTAAATGTGAAACTGTGTGATGAAGCAGCGGGCTCACTGCACGCTGTGCTTCATCCATCCTCCTCTTCATCGTATTTATTAACCTTTGAACCAAAGCAGAAGAGCAACAACGTCTGAAGGAGAGCAGGACGCTCCTTCACTCGACCTCCCAAACACTGATGGGTATAATATTAATATTAATAAACTGAGGCGTATAAGCTGGAGTCCAGCAGGTTCATGATGAGCCACCAACCGTCAGAACATCATTATCAAACATCAGTGTGAAGAGAGCTCGGCCTCAGCGGACGTTCAGACTCTGTTTGAAGATTCAGAGAAGACATCTGGGCGTGGCTGTCGGAGACTGCGGGGAGTGTCTCGTGGTCTTCTGGGAACGCCATATTATCAGAGCTTAGTGGGCGGAGTTTCAGAGTCACATAAACATGGTGTTAAGATTCACTTTAAATGCACTTCTGTGACTGAAGAGCAGGTCAGTGTGCCTCCGGCTTACATAATGGAAAAGATCAGGTCATGGTGCTCGAACTGCTCAGAGGTCAGAGGTCACGTTAGTTTGACAGCCTGCACACGACAACCGCACGTTTAAGCTGAGAGGCCGTCCCGCGGCGCTTCGGTGACCTGGGAAGTTGGCGCGGCAGGAGGACATGCGGGCTGAACCGTGTGGCGTGCCGCGTGACTCAGGTCTGCAGGCAGAGCGCCGCGGTGAAGCTTACCTGAACGAACGAGCAGCACGGCGCCCCGCTCAGGTGTGTCTGTCACACTCGGGCCAGTGTCTCCACACCTCCACCCTCCGCATGTCCTCCTCCGTCCATCAGAGCAGAGGGCGCTGTGTGCTGTGATTGGCTAGGAGAGGACACGCCCAGCACACAGACGCAGCTTCCAGCACGCCTAGTCCCAGCGTGAGCTCACTTCCTGTTCTCGCTGATTTTCAAATAAAACACGGAGGCTGTGTCCGTCTTCTTTATACAGTCTGTGGGAGATGAGCAGGAAACACTGAAACACACACGCGTCTGATGCTGCACGATTTATTAACCTACAAAAACACGATAGAAAAGAGTTCAGACTCACAAACACTGAACGTACAGAGGAGACTGTGAGGAAACAGCGCCTCCTGCAGGACACCGCGGGTCACTGCAGCCTCCACGCTCCGTACTGAAGCTGTGCTCGCTCACCTGCTCAGGTGGTTTATCGCCTCAGAGCTGCTCACAATGATTCTGCCTCCATTTCTCCCGTTTCATGAAACGGATTCATGATGAAGGAAAACATCGTTTGTCCAGCTCGTCACATCGAACAGGCTGAAACAGCAAAGACCGCCTACAAAAGCACTGATTGGATAACGCAGCTGATGGCTCAGGGAGGCGGGTGGCGGTCGCTGGGTGGTGCAGCAGGATGGAGGTGGAGGCGCTCCCTCGCCTCCTCTGACATCACTCTGAGTGTGCAACAAACACGTGACACAAAGACGAGCTCTGATTGGTCGCTCAGAGTGTAAAACAATAAAAACAGAAGAGGCAGAGGCGCGGCTCCTCCCCCTCACCACTCCTTCTTCTTCTCGTCCATGGAGACGCCCCCGGGCCCGAGCGCCACCACCAGCAGCAGGCCGCCGATCACCGAGGTGGTCTGGAAGAAGTCGTACTTCAGGAAGTCGTGCATGGGCGTGTAGGACGCCACGCTCCAGAAGGCGTTGATGGTGAAGTTGATGCAGAGCAGCCACGCCACCAGCGTGAGCGCCGCCAGCTTCGTCTTAAAGCCCACCGCCACCAGGACCATGAGCGCCGTCCCCACCACGTTCTGCAGGAACTGAACACAACACGCCGTCAGTACGAGGACGGCGGTCAAAGTTACTTTTATTCAACCTGCAAGTTTTCGTCTCCCAAACGATGTTGAGGCACCAGAGGCATCGCCGCGGCAACAACTCTGCTTTTATTCTCATTGGAGCAAAACGTGCCCCGCCCACAATCACTCGTCTCAATAATCAATAAAAAACCTTTAATAGTCATCATGACGGACGCGTCCTATAACTGCAGACCAGCTCGTTCCACGTTTGCTCGTTCGTCTTCAGCAGTGAGCTTTCAGGCTGGAGCGCCTCCTCGCCCTGATCTTTAGCTCCGCCCACAGAGTCTCTGCTGGACTCTGTGGGCGGAGCTGCTCAGTGTTAATGTTTGTGTCTGCTAACTGTTTACTTCGCTGTGTTTTGGGTCGTTGTAGTGCTGAGCTGTCTGCTGCTGCCTGATGATGAGGAGGAGGATCTTCATGCTGTTTTTCGTGGTGGCGTTTCCTGTGACCAGCCTCAGGTCCTCCCTCCTCTGTCTGAGCCACGAGTCCACCAACCGCCCACTGAACCGGCTCGGACTGTTCGGTGATTTTAGGACTGTGACAGTTTGAAGAGTCATTCTGGACACTTTTTGCTCAAATGTAAGTAAACGCGATGCCTCTGGTGCCTCGTCTTCTTCTTCGCCGTGTCATTTCCTGTCAAAAACAACTTGTTGGTTGAACAAAAGTAACCTTCCGTCAAATCTTGCCAGGACTTAATTACGTGGACACGTGCGGACACGTGTGGACACGTGCGGGTTTGTGAGACTCACGCTGAGCAGGCTGAGGTCAAAGTGCAGCAGCGTCATGAACATGAGGACGAGGAGGACGCGACCTCCCAGCTGCAGGAGGTGCTTCGGCGAGCTCTGATGTCCAAGGGAAGGAACTCCGGCGAACACGCTACGCGCCTCGCCCCTGCACTCTGCCAGGAGGAGGAGGAGGCCCCCGCCCAGCGCCAGGTTCCTGCAGAGGACGAGGAGGACGAAGAACAGCAGATCATGTCGTTGTAGCTCCGACCTGCAGCGTCATGCAAACGTGCAGAACGAGCCGTTTCTGTCCACGGCGTCGATAAAGTAATTTCAGGCGTGACGACTCACCTCATGAGGAACTTGAGGTCCCACAGGATGCTGTACGCCACCATCTGCAGGTCACACAGTCACATGATCAGCACTCACAGGTAAGATTCTGGGACTCACCTGTTTGAAAGTCCTGCACCGTGTTGGCAGGACGACACTACGACCTTAACAGATCTGACCAATCACAGCACTGCATTTGGCATCGAGTGCTGAACACGTCTGACCGCAGCGAGCTGCTG
>NC_142115.1:38410000-38427500 GCF_056152115.1 Neolamprologus brichardi
GACACTCCAGGGCCGAGCGCAGCAGTGGGTGACCAACACGACAGCGATGACGAAGCGGCTCAGCCACCTACAACAGGGAGGAAGAGGAGAAGATGATGAGCTGCTCGACCTGATCAGAGAGGACACGAGGCAGCAAAGAGAGGCTGAGGATGCTCCCACTGTCCACGGCATCGTCCATCCTCAGGTCTGCAGCGCTCACTCGTGGCTGCCACTGAGATGTTTTCAGAAATATGCAGGCAGGAGATGGTGGAGGCTTTATTATCAGTATAATACTTGTAACTGTAGCAGACAACAGTTTGATAAAGTGCTGTGTAAAAAACAAAAGATTAGGTTCTATATGTTTCAAAGATATTTCGTTTATATATGATATATGATACAGAACATGTGTGAGAACGACCGATGTGCCAAAAACTGATTTCCTGTTTTTTCCCTGAACTGATTGCTCGTATTTAACCTGCTATGAATAACTTGTTGGTCTATAACACGTGAAACCATGTTCACTGAAGTCTATTTACCAGCATACATACAGATATTAAACATATTACACACGGAAACATTGGAAATCAGTTTTGGCAGGCGACACTTTTTTGGCACAACGCCGGCAATAATTCAATCACCGTGTGATCAGCTGAGTGATTCCTAAATGTGTGTAGATTAAAGGACATTATTTTACCTGGATATGATTGTCTCTGAAACACACGCAAGTTAGGGCGGAGTTGGAGGCTGTGCACAGCCGCTCACTTCCTGACTACCCGTCCGTCTAAGGCAGGGGTCAGCAACCTTTTACACCCAAAGAGCCATTTGGACTCGGTTTCCACGCAAAAGAAAACTCTGGGAGCCGCAAATACTTTTTGACATCTAAAATGAAGATAACACTGTATATATTGTTTTTTACCTTTATGCTTTGTGTGAACAACTAAGGTGTGTTGCTTATGAAATCCATGAAGTGCTGCAGAGAAAATTACATTTTATTTATGTAATTAACACATTTTGAACTCTTAAAGAAACATAACAAAAGGAAAGACACCCAGCTGAACTAAAATGATCCAGCAAACAAAAACTGTTGTCAGCCACCCTTATATCTCCTTTGGGCTGTTGGAGCCTTGACCTGACTTTTAAAAAATAAAAAAGCACTATGCTGCTGAAAAATTAAAAATAGATATTTGCAAAATTCTGCCTAAATATGTATTTTACCAGGTTAATGCGTGCGGCAGGGCGTGGTCTGCAGCGCTGCTGCAGGGGAGGCGGACGCACCTGAGCCACACCCGCAATCACGCCTCGCTGCCTTTACGTCTGCGCTATCTGTGCTGTTGTTGGTGTGTGTCGGGCTGTGAGGTGAAAAGCTACAGCCGGCTGTGTGCGTACAGCAACCGTGTGTGAAAAGTGGTCAATAAAGAGATGCTGAAAAGCGTGTTCATGCAAACATCATCAGGTCTGCCGTGATGTGTTTACAACAGACTTCTGCTCCTGAACCTCTGCGCACAGCGTCTGCAGATCGGGGCTGTACGAAGTCAGTTTACGCAGGACTGTAAGCTGTCGTCTGTGAGGCGTGAGCGGTGTTTGTCTTTAACATAGTTCACGGTGGAGCTGCTGACATAATGTGGATCCGAAGATCTATAACTGGCCTACCTGGGGTTGAAAGTCTCGATAAATGCACGGCGTTTCGGCGGGTACACCGGCTTCCGCGAGTGTGACGCTTATTTTGAGCGATGAAAAAATAATATAATATAATTTTATTTTTATATTTCAAAATCACAATAATGTAACAATTTAGAACTACAAGTTAAAAAGAACTAACATAAATAAAATACACTTCAGCTAAATACTAATTTATTTTCCCAAACCACGCGGAGCCGCAGTATAAGGACCCCTGGTCTAAGGACACTACCTTGTGACACAGGTAGGTAGTGTCCTTATGAGCACCCTTCCCCTGAATTCAGACACAGCATGTGGATCGTCTTCTTATCCTCATCACGGCGTCTGCAGCCTCTCAGCTGCCACAGAGAGGCGGGAACACCTGGACAGGTCACCGGTCACCAAATAACCTAACCCACTGTGGGAGGAAGACACCCCAGCGCCACTGTGCTGCCACCTGGCAATTTACCCATTCATAATAATTAGGGGCGTGGCCTCTTTGATTGACAGCTGGATGGTGACGCAGGTGGCTGCAGCTGAACTGGACCATCGTGTTTGTGCTGTTGGAGCCTTCTGGAGCATTTTAGTGACATCATGCTGTGACGTCACTGCACTAACAGACTGAAGCTAAAAATCAGCACAATGTTTAAAAACACATCAGCTGATTCATGTGTCTGAAGAACGAGCCACAGCCTCAGGTAGACACGCCCACATATTTATTATTACTTTTAAAAGACTTTAACTTGACTCTAACACGGGAGGGTTGTTTGGATGAACCAAGAAGAAGATGATCGTCACCGTGTGTGTTTCACGGCTCCGTGGAGGACGTGAGCTACCTGCTGCTGCTGCTTTCTGTGTCGCTCCGTGGCGGAGGGTTACTTTCAGAACTTCCGGTCAGCGACTGCGCATTGATCGAACCAGACTCCGCTAACAGGTGTTTTCATTGAACCGTTCCCGGTTCGTCAGCAGTGATTCACGGCTGTGAGAAGAAACTATCCCACCCCGGCCTCGTGTGTGAGACCAGCTGAACCACCTGAACACGAATTCATTCTTATTTTACTCTCACACGTACATTTTTATAAAATATTTAAATGTTGATGTGTAACCAGCCCTGGAGCAATCAGAGCTCTCCTGAGGTCTAACATCATCTCAGAGGAAAGTCACCCATCATTATTTCCGTTTTCCTACAAGCTGCGAAGGTTTCACCAGACTCCATTTAAAATCTGTCACGTTTAAACTTTCCTCGAGTCTCCACAGACACCGGTGGTTTGTAGAAAACATCTGAACACGATCCTCCATCGTGTGAACTCGTTCTTCATTTCGGCCAACAGAACAACTCAATAAAGATCGCATTTTTGGTGTTTTAGTGAGAATGAATCTGCACCACGGTCTTTCCTGTCCCACCCTCCCGATGACGAAATCGCTGCTTTGCTTCAAACTTCATGAAAGTTCATTTTAAAGCAACACAGCTGTTCCGGAGAGCAGCTGCCCTCTGCTTTTCGAGCCGACTAAACTTGTTTTGCAGCAGCAATCACCGAGCTTTCAACAACCAGATGTTTGAGAGAACCGGACCGAGTCCCAGCTCAGCGTGCGGCCGCTCCGGGTGCGCGTTTCCCGGGTACGGGAGCTTACCTGGTCCGCCACATCCTCCGCCTGGCTCATGAGGTCTCCGTGTCCCATCTCTGGCTCCGACAGTAAGGCACTTCAGTGCGGAAAAGCAGCTGCCAGCTCACGTCCCGGTCCGCTCCGCAGTGATGATGAAGATGCCCCGCTGCTGCCTCCTCCGACCCACAATCCTCCGCGCTGAGCAGGTAGGGCGCCCCCTGCGGCCGGGCTGGGTACAGCATGCCACGTGGACCGGTGTCCTGACAAGACGTCCTACCTAAGTAGTTGATGCACATTTGTGCTGTCAGCACAGATGTAAGTAGGTATGACGGTTTGCCATCAGAGTATGCTTGTAGCTCATATTCATGAAACCAGGACGGTTTGCCACTTCATTTCACCCGGTAAAGTAGGCTTGTAGGTCACATTCACAAAGGTAGGGCGGTTCGCCACTGAATTTCGTGTTGTGCGCATGCGTAGAAACAACGGGTAGGATGGTTTCCCAGAACATCGGAACATGAAAGTCTAACCCAGCTCAGATGTGACCCGAACACCACGTCTGTGGTTCTTGTTCTTTCACGTGGGCTGTGGGGATGTAGAAACACAATGAACACGATGCACGGCTGAGCCACCAGGGGGCGACATAAACACTGATAACTGCAGGATGAATAAGTGTGATCGTTTCATTCTCTCATAACGGTAATAAAGTGTTAATAACTGTTTTATGACATCACACACCAAGAGAAACAAAGCCGGTTATGAAAACATGATTTATTAATATTTGCATATCAACGATGATGAAACTGACCGCTGTCAGTCATTGTGCAGGTGTCCCGCTCAGGTGGGAACCTGCACCTGTGAAACGTTTCTCCCACTGCAAACAGAACACACATCGACAGCAGTCCTCCTGCAGCTCCTGCAGCAGCCTCCAGTCAAACCAAAGAAAGGTGATTAGAGCTTCACCTGGATGCAGCAATGCATTGTGGGACACGGTGAGGCGGTCAGGGTGGAGCAGATCGGTCCTTGTTTCTCTGTCCTCGCCGCCGCCTCCTCTGAGCACGGTGTCTCTAAAACAACAAACAACAGGCAGCCGGGTTACCTGTGTGTGTGTGTGTGTGTGTGTGTCTTCCTGTCTAGCTATTTTTGTGAGGACCGAAATCTGCATTCTACTATACTTGTGAGGACCAACAGTCACTTGTGAGGACACACACACACACACACACACACAACCTGGTCCTCACAAATTTGAAGCATTTTTGAGGCTCAAAGTGTGGTTTCAGTGTCAGGGTTACAGTTAGGTTAGGGTCAGGCTCATTTTTATTATGGGGCTAGGAAGCATTATGTCAATGAAGGTCCTCACTAACATAGCTGAACAGGGTTGTGTGTGTGTGTGTGTCAGTATTAGAGTGAAACCTGCAGGTACAGGTGAGGTCACCTGTCAGGTTCCCTCCTCCTGTGTGGTCTTCAGATCGAGCTCTGAGCTTTCACTCTGGGCTGTACCTGCTGCACAGGTGCGTCTGTGCTGCAGGGACATCAGCTCACCTGTGACTGTCCACAGGTGAGCACGCTTCGCTGACACACCTGTTACATGAAGTCAGTCATTAAATATGAAGCAGATATGTACCTGCAAGTGGAGGTAGTGTGTGCGTGTCCTGCAGTGTGTGTGTCGAGCTGCAGCTTCACTGTAGAAAAACTTTTTGCAGAGTCGACACATGAAGCCACAAACAGGAACCACAAAACTGCTTCCTGTGGGGACAGAGAGTAAAGCGTCACTTCCTGTTTGTCGCAGGGACACGACGAGACAAAATCCACACTCTGATCTACGCCTTCTGGATTTTCTCTCTACAGATCGTCCACCAGGGGGCGACAAAGCTCCATCAGCTGGTTACGACCTCCGGGACGTACCGCACGCCGTGCTGGGGTCGTACTCTGCTCGCCGCTTGTCCTCCTCTTCCTCAGCCACCTGAAACAGTTTAAAGTCGTCACTCCTGAATCGTGATTTCACTCGACGCCACAGGACGTCCTGATTTTACCTCTTCCTTTGTTGCTGCATCCTCTTCCTCGTCAGCTACATCCACTTCTTCCTCCACCACCGCCCCCTCCTCCTCCTCCTCCCCCTCCTCCTCGAAGCAGCCGACAGCATCCACGGTGATGAGCTCCTCCTCCTGAGCCTCCTCCAGGAGCACCTGGGAGGAAACGGGAAACATCAGCTGTCCCACAGAGGGGCGGGACATCCTGCTGAGCAGCGCCCCGCAGAGTCGATCCCGCCGTTGACGGTCACGCGAACAGTCGTCGCTTCGGTTTGTTTCACTGAAGTTTTTAGTGAACACAGACTCAGGATACACGTCACCACCAACGTCTGCGACACTGACCACCTGACAGCCACAGTCATTGGCTCCCTGCTGTCACCTGACTGCCGACGCCCTCACTCACCTGCTGTTTGTGTTCCGATGACTTCATGTGCTCCACAAACTTCCTGGGAGTCCGGAAGTGACGTCCACACACCGGACAGAAGGGCCGGCAGAGCTGCTTACACATCTGGATCACACACACAGACACACACACAGACACACACATTTTAATCTGCACAGTAAGTACACTGACAGTAAAGTTCTATTTTATTTTATTCTATTTTATTCTATCCTGATCTGTTGGTAAGGAGGCGTGTCTGCGCTGATACGTCATCATCACGTCTCACCTTGTGTCGTTTGGTCCGCCGATGAATGATGACATCACCGCTGAAGTGAGTCTGACAGGTGTCACACCAGCGCTGCGACTCACGGCGGCGCCCCCTGCTGGCAGAGTGACACACCTGAAGGTTTTCAAACTAAACAACAAATCAGAGCCCCTGATCTGTGTGTGTGTGTTCACCTGTCCTGCGGGGTGTGTGTGTTGAGGTGGATGCAGTGTGTGATCTCCTGCAGCTTCTTCACGTGGTCAGCTCCTGCCATGTGCTCCTGAAACAGCTGGACACAAACAGAGCACACCTGTAAACACCCGTGCACCTGCTGTCACATGACCTGACCTCCACAGCTGGTGCAGATGTGCAGACTGAGGTTGGTGACGTTGTGTCTGATCAGCTGTTCGTCACAGAGCTCAGGTTATTACAGGTGTGTCTGGATGAAGCCACCTGATTGGTCGGGACTCACAGCGACAGCTGCAGAGCCGAGCTCACCTGTTCCAGGACGTGCAGCATCACATTATTCATCATCAAAGCACTGAGGGAGGGGCACGAACCACGCTCTGACCTCTGACCTCTTCACTACTGTACGTACCTTTGCCTTGCTTGGTGTCTGTTCAGCACCTCGCGTGTCTGAATTTACAGTTCGTAAATCACACAAAGCTCGGCTGCATCTGCTCCTGTTTCACCTGCAGACAGTCGTTACAGAACTGTGACGCTCAGCAGCCGCCTCAGTGTTCTCACACACAACAAAACTACACACTGACCACACGCTGACCACACGCTGACCACACGCTGACCACACGCTAACCACACGCTGACCACACGCTAACCACACGCTAACCACACGCTGACCACACGCTAACCACACGCTGACCACACGCTGACCACACGCTAACCACACGCTAACCACACGCTGACCACACGTTGACCACACGTTGACCACACGTTGACCACACGCTGACCACACGCTAACCACACGCTAACCA
This sequence comes from Neolamprologus brichardi, assembly GCF_056152115.1. Taxonomy (NCBI): domain Eukaryota; kingdom Metazoa; phylum Chordata; class Actinopteri; order Cichliformes; family Cichlidae; genus Neolamprologus; species Neolamprologus brichardi. The sequence continues at coordinate 38,416,907 of NC_142115.1, forward strand.
CACGCTGACCACACGCTGACCACACGCTAACCACACGCTGACCACACGCTGACCACACGCTAACCACACGCTAACCACACGTTGACCACACGTTGACCACACGCTGACCACACGCTGACCACACGTTGACCACACGCTGACCACACGCTGACCACACGCTAACCACACGTTGACCACACGCTGACCACACGCTGACCACACGCTAACCACACGCTAACCACACGCTAACCACACGTTAACCACACGCTGACCACACGCTGACCACACGCTGACCACACGCTAACCACACGCTAACCACACGCTGACCACACGCTGACCACACGCTGACCACACGCTAACCACACGCTAACCACACGCTAACCACACGTTAACCACACGCTAACCACACGCTGACCACACGCTGACTGTACTCCAAACTAATCTTTCACATCTCAAAACTCTCTCTTTTTATCTCGCTCTCTCTCTCTCGCCGCCGTACTCCAAAAACTCCTCCCTCTTCCTAAACGACCTAATGTCACGTGTTGCTATATCATTTTTAATTGGTCAACATGGTACATTTTTCCACCAATAGGGTCGCAGGAGCGCGTTCCTTAGAAAACACCCGTTCTGTCTGCAGTTCGTGGCGGCTTTGAAGATAACGCTGCTGCGTCGGCCATGTTTGTCGGGTCATCCGTTGTTTTAAATCGGCTGCTAGTCGTTCGATGAGCCTCGGAGCGCTCACAGCCGCTCGCTGCTGTCAGTGACTCTGACTTTAAAACAGGAAGCAGGTGCATGCGCTAACTGGGCAGAGGCAACAGCAGATGTTTCCAGATGTTAGCAAAGACTTGCTGTGGAGGTCCTGAGTGTGTTGAGGACACCTGACGCAGGTAAGACTGACGGAGGCAGAAGAAGAAGAGCCGAGTGTTTCTTACCAGGAGAGAGCGACACGTGAGGTCACAGACGTGACAGTGGAGTCCGCCCGTCTGTCTCTCGGCCGTCCTGTCCGTCTGTCCGAACTCTCGGCTCTCGCTGCTCTGCTGGATGGTGACCTTCAGTGACCCCACGCCCTGCAGCTACAAACACATTACGGCAGGTTACCTGACAGTCAGGTGCGTCTCCGTTACTCTGTGGTTCCGACTGCAGACGGAGCGTCGCGTGGTTCTTTACCTCGGCCGCTCTGCTGTCCTCGCTGTGCTCTGCTGCCCCCTGCTGGCCGAGAGGAGGAACATCTGGTGACACAAAGAGGGAAGCTTTATCAATCCACAGGACTGAAAATCAGCCTGAAGGAGGCACGGAGACACACCTGCCGCCGGAGCACATGACCCGGGGACTCTGCTGGGCGGAGCCACGTCGTCCTCCATCCTGTGAAAAACATCAAAAACACACCGAGTTCGTCGAGCTCCTCAGGTGTCAGACAGTGGCGTCGTTTGTAGCAGACGACCTCCCAACCTTGCTCGCTTTGAATCCGATTCTTCTGATCCTCCCTCCACGCCTCCAGGCTGGCTCGGCCCATCAGCACCCCTCTCTTCTTCTGTGGCGGTGGAGCTGCAGCGTGGCCAGCTCTCGGTACTTCCTGTTTCTGACGCCTGGACAAACACAAGGCGTTAAACCAGCAGGAGCTGGGGCTGCAGCGGGGACGGGGAGGCGGAGTCTGTTTTGGGTACCTGCTGGGCTGGAGGCGGCCTCCTCTGAGCAGCACAGATAGGGAATCGAACCCTCGCCAATGCACTTCCTGCAGTGGGTATAAAACACCTGCAGGTGGAGACCAACATGTGAAGCAGCGTTTATCAGCAGCACCCACAATGCATTTCACCTTCTATAAGTTTATCACACATTCAAATCCACGACAGACGTCTGAACCGTCACGCCTGCTCTGAAAGACCTGACGTGTGTCAGGTTCAAGTCAGAGAAACAACACCTGACACAGGTAACTCACCTGTCTGTCCTCTGTGGCTGTTTGACCATGATGAAGGCGTGCTGACCTCTGACCTCTCAGCAGCTGTACCTGCAAAGATGAAGTTTCTCCTCTGACGTCATATATGAATGTAAAGCAGTTTTCTTACAGATTCATAACGTGTCTGAATGATTTTAATATGAATTCTGGGAATCAGCCGATAAACAAACCAGCTTTAAATCAGCACATTAAACAGAAATCTGGCACTAAATCAAACCGCAGTTGCAGGACAAGCAGAGGGAGGAGACTTTTGTCATTTCCAAGTCTTTAACGTTACAGGCTTCACTTCTGTAACGGAGCTCATTACAAACCTCGAAGCGTAAAGCCGCGGAGAATCAGGTCTGCTGTTTAGTGTGTAAGCCGAATTAAAACCGGGCCTTTAGCAACTCGTAATATGTCTTTATAAATTTCTTATCTGAAACTTTACTCAATCAGCAACGAAACAAACAATAAATTAGCACATTTTCAACAGAGACATCCCACTACTAGCTATTAGGCTAAGGCTAACAAGCTAAACTAACGTCTCCAAACAAACACAGTCTGACTTTGAACTTTTTCCTCTATCGTCCTGTTTGAAGACACGAACTAGGTTTAATAATCAGAGTTTACACGTTTAAATTGAACTCCAGGTTAGTTTAGCTCACCTTAATGTTCAGCAGATGCTAAAGCTAGCTCAGTTACAAGTAAACACAGACTGACGATGATACTTGTGTCTTCTGTCGCCCCCTGCCGGCGCGGAGGAAGACATGCGGCCAGCTGAGGAACTACAGGGTTCAGAGGTACACGGAATCATCTGTGCACGTTTATATTTGTGCTGTTTTCTGCTACAGTCGGCTTTTCAGAATTTGCATCTCCTCAGATGTCTTTTTTCTGTGTTTCTGTTTCTTCCCAGTCACCAAAAACATTTCAGAAATAACAGATGGGCTGCAGATTTATCCAATAAATTAGGCTAACAGCAAGAAAAAGTAAGTAAACTGCATAAAGAGCAAAAATGCAGTTTGTGTTTTTAATTATTGTTTAATTTTTAATGTATTGTAAATATTGTGCATAATAAAAATAAATTTAATTAATAAAAAGTGATTTTTTTTTATAACTTTTGTGTATTTTACTTTATTTTACAACAGTTTTGGATTACATTGGTGATCGATGTGCATCACCCCTAAAATAAAACAAAATAGAATCTGTGCCTAGGCTGCGTATATTTGCATGTAGCAGTGAGTAGAACAATAAATGAAGTAGAGTGTTCTTTCTTCAGCTGTGTTTCGTGGCCTCTGATTGGCTGGTCTGGAAGTCTGGTAGTTATTTACAGCTTGTGGTAAATCTGCTGGAATTTCCTGGAGACGAGCCGCAGTGTGTCGCAGACAGGAAGCACTTCCTGAGATGATCTCTCAGAGATTTATGGCGGAATAAAAGCGTCTGTGAGTGTGAACGGTAATCACTGCCGACTGTTTCTGACAGAGAGCAGCAGACGTTAGATTTCATCTTTCTGCTGTGTCACGCTGGGCTCAGCTGCTGTAACGTCTCACAGTCATCATCCCAGCGCTGATGGATGAACAGCTGAGGTTCTGATCCTGGACAAATGCAAGACTCCTGGAGGTCGTCATTATTTTGATATGAGTGACGTGATGATGCCAATAAGCAAAGCAGCTGATGTCTTTATAGCAGCACACACACACACACACACACACACAGTTGTTTTCATATCTTAGTGGGGACATCTAACCGACATAATGCCTTCAGTGCTGCTTACTCGAACCATAACCTAACTGTAACCCTGACACTAAAACCACGTTTCAAAAACAAAGTACTGAGCTTTAAGCGTGATGTTTTGGGCTGCAGGACCTCCTGAAACAGGCCGGACTGAACCAGATTTAGATTCTTGGAAGCCGGAGCTCCTCTGAGACAGCAGCTGGAATGAAATCCTCTCCATGCATCCGTCTGACATTCACAGGAAACTGAAGCAACATGTGGTGAAACTATCAGCCAGAAGCAAAGCCAGGTCAGCTCCAGCTGCTCTGAAGCCTCCACGTTCAGGCTCCTCAGCACCGTTAGCCTTCAGGACTGAAACGTGAAGCACCAAAGCCTGCAGTTCCTCTAGCATCCAGCAGAGGCAGTAGTGAGTCAGTCCACACCAGTGACTGTAGAAAACATGGGCTGTATCCCAATTCAGGGTCTGCAGCCTTAAAGGCCGCATTTTAAGGCCGATTACGGCATTAATTAGTTAGATGCCTTCTAACTAATAGCCTGCTAGCTAGCTTCTAACCAAGCTAGCTAGCAGGAGTTGATAACTCCCTCTCTTGCCCAAATAAATTCATTTGAGGTTGCAAGAACCCAAAATGGTACTAGCCCAAACTGAAACGCCCCTTTTTAGAGTTAACTGGGCAAGCACTGCCCGCCCTGCTTGCCCAGACATGCAGGAGGAAAAACTGTCTACAACCTCAGTGCTATGAGTGAACATGTCTGTTAGAGGCCAGAGGTCAGTTTGTAAACCTTTATTCATAATTTTAAAAAAAGTTTCACACAACAGATCTGACAGGAGACGCAGGCTTGGACGCCCAGCACGCCAAGTGTCCACGTCACTGCCCCGTGTGATGTCAGAGTAATGTTCGCATACACAGAGAAGAAGAAAAAATGAGAGACGCCTGTACAGAGGAGGTGACATCATGACGCTCAGTAGATGTCCTGGTCATAGTCTGCGATGTCCATCGGCTGCTTCCTGTCACTGTGAGCCAGGTAGGACGCCAGCTCCTCTGACGGCGCCACAGACAGGTGGAGACAGAGACACGTCAGTGAGACAGACCCGAGTCTTTCAGTTTCTGTTTCTCCCATTTCAAACGCCTGTCTCACCTGCTCCCAGCACTCCCAGTACAGCCGAGGCCGAGGCCGCCCCCAGGTCGTTACGAGCTGTGCAGCGATAGGTCCCAGAGTCCCCCGTCTCCGCCCCCTCAATCTGCAGCCAGCTGGAGAGCTCGAACTTCAGAGGACCGCCTCGAGACTGCGAGAGAGACAATCAGACAGGTACTGAAATCTGTCCCGGAGGGGCGGGGCCTATCAGGCGCACGTGTACCTGGACGGAGATGTGCGGGTCGTCTCCGGGCAGGACGACGTCTCGTCCCTCCTTCGTCCACTCGACCATCGCCATCGGAAACGCAAACACTTCACAGAGAAAGATGAGACTGCTGCCCGACCCGTTCACCTGACTGCGAGGAGGCACCTTGATGACCGGCACTGCACAGGTGAGAGAGGTTAGTGTGTGTGTGTGTGTGCGTGCGAGTGTGCGTGCGTGTGTGCGTGCGTGTGTGCGTGTCTGTGCGTGTGTGCGTGTCTGTGCGTGTGCGTGCGTGTGTGTGAGTCATTAAATGTGAGGAGCGATCAGCTGACTGATGACCTCTGACCTGCAGTTTTACTCTGTGCTGATTTCAGGTGTGTGCGCTCGTTTTTGGGCCCTCTGGGGTCCCGTAGGCGCTCAGTGTGAGGCGACCGTTTCCTGGATGAAACGTGTTCGCCCCTTTGCTCGATATCTGACGTCTGCTCTTCGTTTCCATTTTTAACTGCAGCCGTGCACGCCTGACCTCTGAACTCTAATGCAGATAAAATGGCGCTAAACCAGCTCGGCCTGGGCTCCGCCTCTTTACTCCGAGGGCTAAACCACAGAGACGGGGGAACTGAGGAACTATCATCATCAATAGAGCAATCGTATAAATATTTTAGGACCACGATCAATGAAAACTGCGATGAGGAATCCGTCTGCAGAAAGGGTCACAGCGCATCTCCTGCCTCAGAAACCTGCTCGTTCCCACACTGACCCAACTATTTGACCTTTGTGTGGTTCGGTCACACCTCCGTCACAGAGCAAACTCACTGTTGGTCTGACAGGTGAGTCACAGCCATGTTCACCTCCCTGGACTCTAAACAGGTACAGGAGACTTGATCACTTCTTAATAAAGGCTCCGTGTGTGTGTGTCCGGTTTGTGTGTGTGTCCGGTTTGTGTGTGTGTCCGGTTTGTGTGTGTGTCCGGTTTGTGTGTGTGTCCGGTTTGTGTGCGTTTGTGAAAGGAAGCCAAACGATGTCGTTTCTCTATAAAGCAAATTTACCTGCAGGTAAAGTAAAGGAATCATCACACGTGACTCTCCCAACATATTTACCTTTAAAAACATGACTGAGGTGAGCAGGGGGACAGCAGGTTCCTGCCCCGCGCTCCCACCTGTCCTGCTCAGGTGTTCCTACCTGTCCTGCAGGGGCCCCTCCCCGCGGTGTGGAGCTCGGGTGTGGAGAAGACGGCCTCCCTCAGCTGACACATGTTCATGTATGTTCTCCCGTCAGAGCCGCACACCGGCTCCTGCTCCTCGCACACGCACTCCTCCTCTTCATCCTCTCCTCCTCCTCCCGCCTGACACCGCAGTCCGCTCCCACACAGCCCGTAGAACACGCTCCGGTTCCCGGGGTCGCAGGGCTGGCCCTCCAGGTTCCCGCACTCCAGGCAGCAGCTGCAGGAGTCCGGCACCAGCCCGGCCCGGCAGCCGCCGGGCAGCGAGCACCGGTCCGGCTGGCACGGCTCGCAGAGCCCCGGCGGCGCTCCGCACGGGCGGAGGCTCAGCCAGAGACAGAGCAGCACCAGAGTCCGCATGTTTATCCGCCGGTACCGGGACTCTGACCGGGAACAGAGACACAACAGAGCCATAGATCCGCCCGCCTGCCCGGGCTCACACCGGCATCCCCCGCGTCAGACACCGACAGCCTCCGGTAGAGTCTCCGGTACAGTCCGAGCTGCTGACGGGCTCTCTGTCTGCGGCAGGTTTGAACAGCTGAGCTGCTCGCGCTGCTTCACTGTGCCGCTGTCACGTGTGTCACAGTGGACACAAACAACAGACACAGGTTCCGGTTTGACCTTTCAAAGTAAAACGTCGTTACAGAGAGAACAGCAGCTCACTCTTCATATTCAGGCCACTAAATTTGGGATTTGGCACCAAGAAAAATCGATTTAACACTAGATTTACTAACCTGCGCAAATTTGTGTAAATTCCCTGAACCCAACACTAGAATTACTGACTTTTTTATTTTCTGGTGCAAGTCCCGAGGTGTTCATCACCCTGCTGAGACTTTCACAGGTCGTCAGCTTGTTTCTCCTGCTTTTGTTGAGCAAACCACCCACTGCACATTTGCATTTGTTCACTCAGAGTAGCTCAGATCCAAGGCAGGCCCTCTGTGTTACACCCTTCAGAAACGCCTGCACATTGACTGACCTGCAAATATGAACGACACACATTCACAATATATGGAAACACAAGTTTGTTTTATTTATAAAAATGTGTGAAAACTGAATGCAGAGTTGCTAATACACTGACATGAGTGACGTGTGATCTCGTCAGCTTTGCATGTTCTCTCCTCTGTTCGTGTAAAAATAGCAACAACAAAAATCAATTCAGTTGTTTTGCTGAACTGTGGGGGGAGGAGGAACGCCCAGCGCAGGAGCAAATCGCTCGTGCTTCACTGCACAAGCTGGACCCACTGAGTCTGCTAATGTTTGTCATAGTAGATATGATATTTATATAAACCCGTTTAGAGTGAGGTTCATGTAAATTTACCATTCTCTATTTGTTTTTCTTCTGACAGCGTAAGATTACAAGTGTGCTCCAAAGCTTCCTTTGCCTGTTAGACGTGGGAATGCTGCAGACCATCAGAGAGTGCACGGTACATCAAGCCCGCAGAACAGAGCCGGAGTTTGTCAGTTCATGAACTGATCATTCATTTCAATCCTGTTTGTAAGAGCAATCATGTGTCCTGTTGGTGCCATTGTGGATTGCTGGTCAGAAGGATTTCTGGTGCCAGTAATCAAAGAGACAGTGCCCCGAGATAGATTCATTTCAATTATGCACCTTCGATTTGATGACAGGGACACGCGGGCAGAACGGGTGAAAACAGACAAATTTGCGGCAAACTCCGACATCTGGACACGCTTCAACGAGAACTGTGCTACGAGTTTCACTCCAGGAGAACACGTGACCATAGATGAACAGCTGTTCCCTACCAAGGTTTGTTGTCCATTCACACAGTATATCACAACCAAGCCAGACAAATTTGGGATCAAGTTCTGGATGGCCACGGACTTGGACACCAAATATGTCTGCAGTGCATCTCCTTATTTGGGAAAAGACCCCAGTCGTCAGAAGGGAGAGAGGCTGGCAGAGAACGTGGTCATGAAACTGATGGAGCCGTTTTTGGATGATGGGAGAAACGTCACAGCGGACAATTTCTTTACTTCACTGTGGCACAGACTGCTGCAAAACAACGTTACTGCGCACGGTGCATAAAGTCCGACATGAAGTTCCTCAACTTGGAACAGACACTGCACAGCGAGAGGAACTCTCCACTTCAGTGGAGCTCGGCCTGGCCAAGACAGCTGCAACAGGTTTGTGCAACATGTCAGAAATTCGCCTGTGCCGAATGCAGGGATCTGAGCTACTCTGAGTAAACAAATGCAAATGTTGCACACACACACACACACACACACACACACACACACACACACACACACAGACACACACACACACACACACACACAGACATACACAAACGCTGCAAATCTGTCTTTGGCTACGTCCACACCGGCCCGGAGAGATTTGAAAACGGCGTTTTTGTCTGAAAACGCTCCGCGTCCACACTAGTGTTTTCAGTTGTTTTCACAGAGTTGTGCGTCCACATTGAAACGGCCAAAAACGCTTCCAGTGCTGCGCATGCGTGAAAGCGAGTGAGAATTAGAGAATTTGAAGAAAAGCTATCAGGAGCTGTCGACCGCTGTGTAACGCCCTCCGCTATCTTTGTTTAATTGGTCACATGACTGCATCACATGACTAAAATGTGTCATTGTTTTAGAAAGTCTGCGTTTTCGAGTGTCCACACTGCGACGGGGCAGCTCCGTTTTGAAATGTATGCGTTTTCAAAACGCTGCATGTTTCCTTGGGGAAAACGCCGTCTCAGTGTGGACGGGAGGCCAAGACGGAGAGAAAACGATGCGTTTTCAAACAGAAACGCATTAGTGTGGACGCAGCCTGAATCTCTCCTGGTTGGGGGAGGGTGTGTTTACACAACAAAAGCAGGAGAACAATTTAGCTGAAGGACTGCAAATCTCAGCGGGGTGGTAGGAGGTGTTAGGTTCAGGGAATTTACGCAAATTTGCACAGGGTTAGTAAATCTCGTAGTAAGGACTTGCACCAGAAAATAAACACAGTTAGTGATTCTAGTGTTAAACTAAAATCCAGCACTCTGAGCTCAGAGCAGGGATCTGAGGCTCCACCCACTCATCACCACCCTGCAGTTCCTCTGACGTCCAGCAGAGGCAGCAGTGAGTGAGTTCCATGTTAAAACTTTTCAGCAGAAATAAACATGTTTACAGCCGGATACACAAACTGTTGGGTCTCTGAGATCATTTTAAAGCTTGTATTATTAGGGGGCGTGGCCTCTTTGACTGACAGGTGGATGGTGACACAGGTGGCTGTAGCTGCTAGCTTCACCTAAGCTGGACCTCTGGACCGTGTTTATGCTTCTGGAGCATCTTTACTGACATCATGTGACCAATAACATGGCTGCCGTGAGGACACTGAGGAGGCTCCTGTACAGAAAGGGTCACCTTTGGATTCACCTGAGATGTTGAGCTTCACAAACCTGAGGTTTCTGTGCAGGTAAAAAGCTGCCTTTGGTCTGATCATGTGGAAAAAATTTGAATGCATGTGTAACTGAAAAATCTCCAAAATGAAATGACAACAAAATGAAAACTTCATACCTGACCTGCACTTCCTCAGAGCAGGTAAGGTTCAGTCTGCAAGAATAAACACGTTACAACTTTTATTCTGAAAGTCCAGTCCTCTGACGTCCTGTGTCAGTGTCTGACCTGACAGTCTCTGAGCAGCTGAGCAGCCTGCCGGCTTCCCCCACAAACAGCAAAAGCAAAGGCAGCTGTTAAACTCATCCTGAGGCTGAAGCTGGGCTTTACAGAGTGGAGGTTCCCAGGGTCCTCCAGGAGGTTCAGGAGAACCCGGGACCTGCTGGGGCCTCAGAGGTCGCAGTGGGGGTGATTCAGGTCTCATTCAGCAGCAGCTCCTGAGTAAACGTGTTGGTTTGTCTCCTCAGCAGCACCAAAGCGACTCAGGAAATAAAGCAGCCGCGGTGATGCAGGTTTTGGGCGCGGCGCCCTGCTGGCAGACAGGAATAGAACCGTAATGGAGGGTTTAAAGTGACGTGTCTGCAGGCTGTTTTTACTCTCGCACTGTGGCTGTGTCCCAATTCAGGGTCCGCACGCTTGAAGTACGCACACTACGCGTACGGTGCGTACTATAAGTACGAGAAGTGCGGAAGTGAGAGGCTTGTGAAATGGGACGGTCTAGCCTTCGTCACGCTGTTCAGGTTGCCTAGCAACCATGATACTAACCGCGAGAAACGTTACATACAGCTTTGTGTGACAGAAATGAAGGAGAAAAATGTTTTGTTGGTCAATCATTTTTGTCATGACATCACTTTGATTAGTTGAGTATCTGAGGCTGAAACCACAGGACTGTAAAACATGATTCAAGGGCTTCATTTCTGTACTGAACAGTTATTTAAGATTAGCTAGTAAATAATAATTAGCTAATGTTGTTCATGAGACTAAAATCATCTCACTGTGG